>NC_000075.6:93459563-93759563 GCF_000001635.26 Mus musculus
GTGAACAAGCCCTAGTTTATAGAGAGGTTTTGTTATAAAACTTTACTTGTAGTATTGTTCATTAGAATTCTAAACTTGTCTCAAGTGTGCAGTGCAGTGTAACATTAAGCCATTGCTTCACACAAAATTCCATTTAACATGTTTATTTGAGATACATTATTGATATTGCTCTTCTAGTCATAGGTATGATGTGTTTCAATAGAAGTGAACACACTGAGCTACTGGAGTGCAACACATGTTTGGCTTCAGCTGCTTTGCACGCAGTTTCTTATGATGTTCCCCTGTGTGCTCCTGTCCTATGCCCAAGAACCTCTGCCATGTCATGTGTTACCTTGACCATCAGAATTATCATGCTATTGCTCAGTTTGTATATAAAGCAAAGTACTAACGCCCTCTCCAGACTGCTATATCGTTGGACATTAAGACTGAACATGCATATATTTGTGTGTATATGTATATCTGTTTTCATTGCGTCAGCCCTTTCCTCACCTTTTTGGAGGTCTATACTTTTCCTAAGTTTTACTCACTCATAGATGATCTTTTAATCACCATATTGTTTCATAATAACTTGCAGATGGCTTAAAAGTTATATATCTGATTGTTTTTTCTAGGAGTTTTATATAAAGATTATTAATGTAGAGTCAAAATATCATTTGGATGAACATATAAAAAGTGTAATTGGATACTTGTGGGTTTTTATGAATTTCAATATTCTATTTATTTGTGTAATTTCTTTTGTAGTCTGATTAACTCTGACAATTAATTTAAATGACAAAATGATGCTCTAAAGAATTTATCCTCTAATGTGGGCATGTCTCAACAAATTATTGGTGAGCATAAATTAAGAAAACATTTGAATTTTTATGCCAAACCCATCAGAAGAGATAATGTTAACAGCCCTTGTTATGTTTGTAATTTCAAATATCCCCAAATTTATAATGAATGCAGCCATTGTCTGTTTTTTCTTTCTTCTGAAACATAAGGAGGATATTCATGGACATAAACATGGGACTGGATCAAGTCCCTCCACTTGTTTAGTCAAGTATGAGTCAGGTGCCCTGCACTGGACAATCATATGTGCATTCTAGCATGAGGGACAATCACATGTGCATTCTAGCATGAGAGAAAAGGTTCAAACCTGAAGTACTGAAGTTCAGTCAGGGATATATGGAAGTAAAAGCAGAAGAAATACTAACATCAGTTCTAGAAATCAACTTTATTGAATCCAGAAGTAAAACTTGGGCCATCTGTACACCAGTTGGCATATTACACGCTTTCAGCATGGAGGACTACATTAAAATCGTGGCACCTGGGATCAGAGAGGGCATGAACTCCCCTTCCCCCATTTTATTGAGCCTTTCCTCCCTGTCCTTTGCATATAAATTTTGTTGATTTGTTTATTGATCTGTTGGTTAATTTGTTTGCTTTTCACATTGAAGTTTTGTGATAAACCTTGATTGAGCAAGTCAACTGATACTATGCTTTCAACATTTTAGATTAACTTTAGCTTTTCAAGCTAATAGCTACTTTAAAATTTAGGCATGTTCATTTTTCTCTATACTGTTACACACCTAATGTATACTGCCATATCATGTAAACAGGGCTTTACATGTGCTAGTAAACCAAAGCTCATTTGACTCTTGCTAATGAGATACTTTTTTCAGTTGAGATTTGGAGTTGTAGACATCTAAAAAGTATTATCAGATGTCCGTGAGCACTGCACGTTTCTGTGCATGTTAACAAGCCCTGTGTCTTTTGTATTCTTTTTCAGAATAATTTTTTTTTCAATTGGAAAGAGCTATGGAAAAACCATCAGGATCTTTTAGAATTAGATATGCAAATATCAAATAGTAAAAATGAAGCAAAAGCGAGATTATGCTCCTCTATGTTAAAAGCAACTGTAATTTTCAGTCTCATGGACTGAACAGCTACTGAAATCTTGAACTTTCTATTGGAGACAGGTATTTTTTTTTTAAATTATTTGGACCACAGCCTGTATGCCAGTCTTCTGGAGAACTCTAGATGATAGAGCATACACAGGATACATAGACATATGTGAATCAAAACACTAAAATACATATAATAAACTCTACCCAGTTAACTATGTAATTCACACAGGCAGCTTTCCCATCCTAAATTTGGCCAACAGCCAGCTTGCCATCTAAGTTTCATGACAAAGATGAAACACAGGAGGGTTTTCAAGGTGTGACCATCCAGTGGGAGTGTGTGAAACAATTAGAAATGAGAATTACATGGCACCCAGGGAACCAGAGTTTTCTGTGTCATGAATGTTTATGCCTTTTAGTCAGCATAACAGTCATACCTCCTCCCACATGATGACAGTAAGTAAAAATCTAGGTCTTTATTATGTGACTGGCCATGAGTGTACAGTCCAACTCTTAAACAGGAACTTGGTATGCTTAACTAGCCCTGCAGCCATGTGTAGACTGGAAGAATACATGGTTCTATGAACCAGAAACTGCTCCTTGAAGATGTGTAGCATCTTACTGGCATATTGACATGAGATTTAATAACCTCTACAAGCATGAGTGTAACTTGCTATAATCTACCAGTTTTCTTGTCTATATGCCCATGTTTTAGCAGCCCAAGACAAATTTCAAAAGGCTTTAATTGTACCCACCATGACTTGCTCAGAAGACAGAAAGACTAAGTTGTTTTGCTAAATGAACATAAAACACACTGTTTTCTAAATATGCATTTTTATACTTCTAGACTAATGATACTCTCACCCTTAGGCTAGAAAGCATATTTTCAGGGTTGGGAAACAGTTAATGAAGAGACTCATAGGTAGTCAAAGTGTTGAGGAAAAAGTGATTTTTGAGGGCTTAGCTCTAAGTAAGAGCTCAACATCTCAAGAGCCCTGGGGACATTTTAGAATAGGAAGAGGAAGAGGAGGAGGAAAGAAGGATGTAAGAAACTGGCTGCAGAAAAGAGCTGTTATGAACATATTAGACTCATCAAGACCTTCACAAACTGGGCTGCTCAACTTTCCATACATATGGGGCCCTGAAAATGCCACCTCTCTCTTTCATAATATAAACATTGGTAAATTGTCAGCAAGCAAGTAAACATCCTTCTCCCATGATCATACAAATAATTACAATTAAATAAAATGATCACATGGGTAAAGAGAGATGGACTAGGAGGGAGTTAATTGACCAAGGTATCAGCCATCAAAGTACAGTTTATACACGTAAGAAATTGTAAAATATTAAAGCTTGGATTCCAGAGGGTATTTTAACATTTAACATCTCATGTGAGCAAAGTGATCTGATTTATTAATAGATGGTGGAAATTTAGTCTTTGGACCTGGACTGAATCAGGAAGGACACAGATCCCTGGGCTAAGCTGTGACTTCTGCTGAAGTCAACACAAACAGAACTGACTGAAAGCCTTCCAACCTGATTGACCTCCTTTGCATATGTTACACCTTCCACTATCCCTGCAAAGACAATTTTAAACCCAAAGCCACAAATAATTCATATTTATGTTCACTGGGCAGGAGGATAGCTGTTGATAAGTGTGGCTATAGCATATTTTCTTTTCTAAGACTGACTTATGACATTGCAAAGGATACCGTTGCAGCAGGTCCCAGTTGTCTACATCAAAGCAGTTAGAGGACTAGAGGATTCAGTATCTCTACAAGTGAGTTCCACATATCCCACAGGGATATGCATGTGCCGTGGTTTTCTTCTTTGGGAGCAGACATTTCATTATAGAGATGAATTGGATGAGTCCCATACAAACCCCATATTCTGACTAATGCACACATACTTATGGTGAAACTGTGTGCTTTGTCCGTGATACAAAAACATAATTTATTAGACTATTATTATGTTCATGCTTCTACAATTTTTTTATTTTTTTATGAACAAATCTATTTCTGGTGTTCAAAGATGGTAAAGATACTTACAAACATTTTAGAGCACGTTAAAAATGACTTTTAAATCAATTGCATGATCATTTCACTGGGTACAAAAAAGCCATTGTAAAATTTTTTAATATTAAAATATTAAAGATGATATCCTCCAGATACATCCATTTGTCCAAGTATTTCATAAATCCATTGTTTTTAATAGGTGAGTAGTACTCCATTGTGTAAATGTACCACATTTTCTGTATCCATTCTTCTGTTGAGGAACATCTGGGTTCTTTCCAGCTTCTGGCTATTATAAAGAAGGCTGCTATGAAGATAGTGGAGCATGTGTTCTTATTACCAGTTGGAACTTCTTCTGGGTATATGCCCAGGAGAGGTATTGCTGTATCTTCCGATAGTACTATGTCAAATTTTCTGAGGAACCACCAGACTAACTTACAAATGGTTGTACATGCTTTCAATCCCACCAGTAATGAAAGAATGTTCCTCTTTCTCCACATCCTTGCCAGCATCTGCCTTCGCCTGAATTTTTGATCTTAGCCATTCTGACTGGTGTGAGGTGGAATCTCAGGGTTGTTTTGATTTGCATTTCCCTGGTGATTAAGGATGTTGAACATTTTTTCAGGAGGATATCTTCCTTAGTGAGATAACCCAATCACAAAAGAAGTCATTATATATACACTCACTGATAAGTGGATATTAGGCCAGAAACAGAACACCCAAGATACAATTTGCAAAACACAAGAAAATCAAGAAGAGGGACGACCAGTGGGTGGATACTTCATTTCTCCTTAGAATAGGGAACAAAATACCCATGAAAGTAGTTACAGAGACAAAGTCTTTGGACCTGGACTGAATCAGGAAGGACACAGATCCCTGGGCTAAGCTGACAAAGTTTGGAGCTAAAAGGATGGACTATCCAGAGACTACCCCACTCAGGGATCTATTCCATAATCAGTCACCAATCCCAGACACTATTGCATATGCCAGAAAGATTTTGCTGAAGGGACCATGTTACAGCTGTCTCGTATTAGGCTATGCCAGTGCCTGGCAAATGCAGAAGTATATGCTCAGAGTCATCTATAAGATTGAACACAGGGTCCTCAATGGAGAAGCTAGAGAAAGCACCCAAGGAGCTGAAGGGGTCTGCAACCCTATAGGTGGAACAACAATATGAATTAACCAGTATCTTTAGAGCTCATATCTCTAGTTGCATATGTAGCAGATGGCCTAGTCAGCCATTACTGGGAAGAGAGGCCCCTTGGTATTGCAAACTTTATATGCCCCAGTACAGACGAATGCCAGGGCCAAGAAGTGGGAGTGGGTGGGTAGGGGAGCAGGGTGGAGGATGGGTATAGGGAACTTTTGGGATAGCATTTGAAATGTATATAAAGAAAATATCTAATAAAAATAAATAAATAAATACATAAATGAAATATTAAAAAGTTGCAAGAAATTATGTCTATAACTAACAATAAAACACAATTCAGGCCAGAAACCATATTCTCACACCTGACATCACACTGGTGTACCTTGTGTGCTTCTCATCTATGGCTGAAGATCATACAAGAAAATCTGCTCTCCTCACTCTCCTTTTTTTTTTCTTTTTTCTTTTTTTTTGGGAGGGCTTTTTTTTGATATTTTCTTTATTTATCTTTCAAATGTTAGCACCTTTCCTAGTGTGCTTATGGTAAGGATGTGTGCTGGTGCTGAAGGTGTGTTCTTGTGGTGAGAGTATCTATCGATCGATAGATAGATAGATAGATAGATAGATAGATAGATAGATAGATAGATAGATGCGAGTGTGTGTGTGGACAGTGTTCTATGGTGTCACATAGACACCTTGTACCTATCAATATCTTATTATAATGGTGGTATCTGTGGCATGCAGTAAAATTTCTATCAGTTTTCATCAAGAGAGTATTCTAGCAGGTTGGCTATCACTTTACCCTGTCAGACATGGAAGTCAACTCTGTTAAAGTTATTTTAGCTTTTTCTTTTTCATACAAAAAAATCTAATTATTGTACAGGCTTTGTTAACTTTTAATAGGTTTTAACTATCTAAGTCATCTACTAAGCAGGTTGAAGAACATGATTCATCTCTTTAAACTTCATTTATTTTAAAGATGAATAACCACAGGTGTTAGGGCAATCACTGCGTCAATTTCTATTATATCTTTAATTTGGTTTTCATAAATGGGGCAAAGTAATTAGTATTTGTGTCAAGGAATCTAGTCTATTATCTTTTTTCAGTTTGCCACAAAATGTTGCAGTAATAAATGTGTGTGACATATGGTGTTTATGTCATCCTTATATTGTAATGGCTATTTGACTTCAACTTGAAGTCACCATTCGATCCTACATAAAAATTTAAAAAATTTAACCAGGTAGTCACCACTTAGTGCATAACTTTAATCTCAGCATTTGTGATGCATAAACAATAGATATCTATGAGTTCAGAGCAATCTGGTCTACATAGTGAGTTCCAGGAGAGACAGGAAGGACTACAGAGCAACCTTATCTGAAAAAAATCAAAACAAAAACTCAAAAATTATAAAAAATTAAAATTTTAATATTACTAGGGTTAGTGTTGAGGAATTCATAAGCTTTTCTACTTTATGTGAACTTCATTTGAATCATAGTTATCATTTCATGTTCATACTTTGAAGCTGAAATCTTAGAAAAAGACTAAGAATTATTGCAGAAGTATGTGAACTAAAAAACATTTTTCATGCTATCATTTGAGATGGAACTAAACAATATTTCACTTACAGGATACCATAAAACCTATGTATATTAGTGGACTCCAAATACATTGTGAGAACTGAATATACTATAAAATGCTTAAATCAGGGTAAATATGTTTTTCTCTTATATTGTTTATTATTTTGATAAAAATATTCAAAACTGTTTTCTCTTAGCTTTCTGAAATATAAAGGACAACATATTAATCACTAGTTAGCATAATAGAGAAGGGTTCACTGAACTTGCTCTTATCTGCATGTAATTTAGTGTTTATTATTCACCTATCTACACAAACACACCAACATCCCAAGCCAATGGTAACCAGTATCTACTGTTCATTTCTATAAATCCATTTTCTTTGTATTTAGTGCATGAATTGGTGCTGCTGCAAATGTTTTTTTAATGTCGGATTATTACACTGAGCATGTGGACTTCCATCCATTTCCATCTATTGTCTTGCACAGGGCAGACTTTAGTTCATTTATGGTTGAACAATATTCCACTTATTGCACTGATGTAATAGAATATGCTTCTAAAATTAAGTTGGAAAAGCAATGGAAGAATATTCCTGATTTATATTTTCATTCTTCATAAGCATGAGTACAATCATGGCATATTCACACCAAAACACATATGAGCCCCAACATAGGACTAGACTATGACTACATGATGATATTTACATGTTGGAAGATATAGGAAGCTTCTTTCGTACTTACTGTCCTCATCATTTTGGAAACAACAGGAAGAATACCAGGCACAACACTGAGGAGAGATGTGATGCAACTTGGAAAAATAACATGGAAGGCTATATACATACAAGAAGAGTATCTGAATACAGGAAAATAACTACCTACCAAGAAAGCATGATATGTCAGAATGAGAAGCAACGTAGAAAGCATTGAAGTTGAGTAAGTAGAGACAGGACATGGAGCAAAGAAATTGGAAAGTGGTAACTCTAAAAGTAAGTTTTGCTCACCTCATGCTGAATAAACTTACCCTTTTTATCTCTTTCTGAGCTATGGTTGGCTGGTTCAACTTGGCTGTTCTGGCCCAAACTTTTCTCCACCTGAGTAAAACTGACTTCTCTTGGCCTCTGATTGATTTGTTCTGCTTGGTGTCAAACTAACTGGCAATCTGTTTGAATTTTTTTGGGTCCTCATTCTCTGGTTCCTTCTGTCTTAACTTGCAACCTGACTCTGTAAAACTATCCTTGTAAAACTGAATTCTCTCTCTCTCTCCTCTCAAACTCTTTTTCTTCTCTCTAATTTAACTGCTCCTTTAAGTGATCTCTCCTGTCTCTTCTCATGTGAATTGAGTGTGAGCATATCCTAACTCTGACTCACAATCTTAAATCTTTCTCTGATTTTTCACTTTGTCTGGTCCTCAATTAGACATCACGTTTAAACATAGATGCTTCTTTCTACAAACTAACATTACCTACATGTTTTGGATTATGGTGTGTACTAAGGGTGTGTCTGTAATTCCAGAAAGAGGTATTGAAGGTGTGTGGTTTGTCTTCTCTGTATACCAGGTGGAACACAGAGCCCTAGAAGAACTTTGAATGTGACCCTTCCCAGAGCAGCCATGTTGCCAGATTAAAATTCATCTACAGGCAACAATATAGATAGTATAATATGTACATAATGAAAATAAATATAAGTGATTAGAGTATAATGCAGTTTTCAAAATGCTAGCAGATGTGATGAACAAGAATATTTTGTTCTCTAATAAGGATTCTTTAATTGAATATGTAAAACTTGATCTACCACCAAGGCATTACAGTGATAATTACTGTGGTGTCTATGAAGAGCTTCAGGTAAAATAAAATCAATTTATTTGCTCATATATATAAACTTACATATATATGTTCATATATAATTTTTAATTCTAGTGAATCAACACAAGATACCAAAGAAAACCAAGGCATAATGCTCCCATTTTAAAATTACTAAAAATACTTATCAATTTGGAAACTAAATTTATTTGCATAATGAACACTCTAAATTTCATTTGCATATATGTAATTAGGATTATTTAACTTTCATATAAATTGAAAGATTGGACTAAATTATTTGACTACTTCAATGGAAATACAGAATTATGGCAGCATCTTGTAAAAAAAAAAAAAGCACTTTTTTAACTTGTAAATAGGTATCTACATAGTATTTTACATTTTGTTTTACAGTAAAATATAACCTATTTACTAGCTATTCATGTGTATATAAGAAATGTTTCTTTTAAAAGGAAGAATACAGAAGCCAAATAATCTCCTATTGTGTTAATGTACCAAGTTTTTATTATGTGTTAATCACTAGATATACAACTTGATTATTCCATTACCTGGTTATTATAAATTAAGTCCAAATAAACATATATGAGCATGTACCTCTACAGCAGGATACATGGTCTTTTTGGTATATGCCCAAGAATGATACAGCTTGCTCATGTGGTGTATCTTTTTTCTATATTTTTGAAGAACCTCCACACTGATGACTATAGTGACTATAGAAGTGTGCACTTTTGCCAGGCAGTGGTGGCACACGTCTTTAATCCCAGCATTTAGAGGCAGAGGCAGGCAGATTTTTTTTTTACTTCAAGGCCAGCCTGGTCTAAAAAGTGAGTTCCAGAACAGCCAGGGCTGTACAGACAGAGAAACTCTGTCTCGAATAAAACAAAGGAAACATAGGATGAAGAAGGAAAGAAGAAGAAGAAGAAGAAGAAGAAGAAGAAGAAGAAGAAGAAGAAGAAGAAGAAGAAGAAGAAGGAGAAGGAGAAGGAGAAGGAGAAGGAGAAGGAGAAGGAGAAGGAGAAGGAGAAGGAGAAGGAGAAGGAGAAGGAGAAGGAGAAGGAGAAGGAGAAGGAGAAGGAGAAGGAGAAGCAGAAGAAGCAGAAGAAGCAGAAGAAGCAGAAGAAGCAGAAGCAGAAGAAGCAGAAGAAGCAGAAGAAGCAGAAGAAGCAGCAGAAGCAGCAGAAGCAGAAACAGAAGAAGCAGAAACAGTAGAAGCAGCAGAAGCAGAAGAAGCAGAAGCAGAGGAAGATGAAGAGGAGGAGGAAAAGGAAGAGGAGGAGGAGGAGGAGAAGGAGGAAGTTGTGCACTCCTACCAGCAATGAATAATTGCTCCTTTTCCCACAGATCTATGGTAGTATTTATCATCAAGTAATATTTTATCTTAGCCTCTCTGGCTGGGGTAAGATTAAATATCAAAGTTGTTATAACTTTCTAGTTTAAACCAATGGCTAAATAAGATGAACATTTTTAAATGTTTCTTGGCCATTTATATTTCACGTTTTGAGAACTTTGTTTAGTTCTTTAACCCAGTTTTAATTGGATTGCTTCTCATCTCTTCTAACCTATATATCTTTTACTTTGTTAGGATTTCATATATAATTACTATATTCATATAATTTCCACCCCTATTTCTCCCATCATTCACCTTCTCTTGTTTTCCTCCTACTTTCTCTCATAATTAGACTTATTTATTTATATATGCATATATATTATACATATATCATATCTTATTATAATTAAAGACCACAAGACGTCTCCCATCCATATTGCCATGTTAGATGTTGTGAATATGAAGGTGTTGCTTAGGCAATTATATTTTTGAGATTTTTATGGGTACAATGGCATAACTTTTCTGTTATATAGAGCACTACCTTAGAGCATATTCTCTGATGTCTTTGAGCAACCCATGTTCTATGTGTCTTGTCTTGTCTGTTTGCCAATTTTAAATTGGCAGAGGTTCTCTAATCCAAAGTAAACATGTCAATAGATTGTGATTTCTAAATATATTAACTGTCAGCTGCATATTATAAAAATCTCTCTCAAATATTCAAGACATTGTGGGTTTTATGTTTAATATTCCCTCATGGGCACTTTAAGACAATCACATCTGGAACTGTCAGCAAGAAGCCACTTTAAATAAGACATCTGAGTTTGACTTCCACAGCCAGAAATATTGTTTATCATTATGTCAGCTTTTGCATAGTTTGTTTTAGATATTTAATACTTTACTAATAAAATCAGAAAGGAAGCAAACTAATAATAGAATGTCAGTTTGATTACCTTTTTATGAATTCACTTTGTAAAGAATACAAGTGTATAAAATCTAAAATTATTTTTTGAAGTATTTTCCTTCTATGAATTGTGAATATTCCATTACATCCTTCTTCCTTTAGGCTGATTCCCCAGAAGCCATCAGCCATATCAAAGTGTAACTGCATTAACAAGGCAGCAGTTCAATTACCATTGACCTTCTTCCAGTGTGCCACAATGCCTGTTAGAATAAAACAATAAATTCTTCTTAGATTTTTTTTTAAAGTGGAGATATGCATGCCTCACATCCTGGGATTTTAACATTCATCTTTTTCTAACCCCTTTTCTGGGTCATAAAGTTGATTAAGCTCTATCATGTTGTCAAAAATAAGCAAGCAGAAAGACACACAGGACTGAATACAGAGCATCTTTAATGCTTCCATATCGCTGTATTTCTGCATCTTTATTAATATTTTAGACATAGCATATAAGAAATGCAACTATATAACCTAATATATCAAGTTTATGAGCAGCTTGGTTCTATCAAAATAACTCTATGCTCGATAGGCCTATATCCCCATCTGAATATTTGAAATGCCTAAGAATGGACTATTGAGTAAATAATGAAGTTTTTCAAAATTAGTTTTGTGCCCATTTAGATCATAATCTGAAATCATTCTCTGTAACTCTGCTTATCTCTTGGGATCATTTCTGATAGTTGCTATGGTGCCATAAAATAAAAAGAGACTTGCTCAAACTGCATCCCAATGAATTATGCTTTTTGATTTATTTCTGTGCACAGGGAAGAAAGTAGTCCAGATGGTAGTCTCCCTACATTGAACAATAAATATCAACATATTCCTCAATATACTGAATAAATAAATGAAAATTTATATTTATGTGGGACAAAACACATGGTTTCTGAAATTCTGAGTTCAAATCCAAATACCAAAGAATACTCCGCTGAAAATGACAAAGGTGCTATCATTTGGATCATTATTGCCCCCATGTCTCTGTAGTATAATAGAGAATACACTGTGTGCATCCTTAACAGTGACATAGTTGGAAAATGTGGGAGATATATGTCAAGCTTTTAGAAGAGGCACTATATGGATTTCCCAAGTGGCTGTGCCAGTTTGTCCGCCAATCAATTTTAAATATATATATATTTCTCTTTCCCACACCCATGTCAACTTCTGCCATCATTCTTTCCTTCTTTCCTTCTTTCCTTCTTCCTTTCTTTCTTCCTTCCTTCCTTCCTTCCTTCCTTCCTTCCTTCCTTCCTTCCTTCCTTCCTTTCTTTCTTTCTTTCTTTCTTTCTTTCTTTCTTTTTTTCTTTTTTCTTTTCTTTCTTCTTCATCTTCCCTCCAACTTTTTTTAAATCTTAGCCTTTTTTACAGAGGTAAGGTGAAATCACAAAGTAGTTTCAATTTACCTTTCTCTGATTGTCAAAATTTTGAATATTTTTAAAGTCTTTCTTAGCTTGCAAATGTTCATTGCAATACATCATTAGTCAGGTGTGAGGCCACAAGATTCTGTTCCATTATCAATACAGGATCCTCATGGCTATTCCTTTCAGATATTCTGTTTTTCCTGCCTTGGTGTGTGTCATAGAGATCCAGGTGCTTTTGATTTGGAGGAACAGTATTTTCAAGAACTCCAAATGGAAGAGATAGGGTATACTGTCTTACACACTGTGACACATTACAGCTTCCAAGATGAGAAGTTTCTTTGGTAGGGGGTGGTATTTGGAAGGGCATACATAGGACAGATATGAAGTGATGGGGAGATAGATGAATTGGATTAGGGTTCATGATAGGAAATTCACAATCAATGAAAAGCTAAAATAATGTTTCATAGCTATTTGTACTTCTTTTATTTATTCATTCCTTTTATTTGCTTTCTGATTATTCTTTTTACTAGAAATAAATGTTTTTCATACAATTTATTCTGATTACCCTTTTCCTCCCTTCATTTTTTCCCAAACCCTCTCCACCTTCCCACTCTTCCAACCTCAGGCACACCTTTCCTCTAATTTTAGTAAACAAACAGGTAATTTAAAAAACAGAACAGAACAAAATAAACAAATAATCTCAGGACAAGGGGTTGTCACAGGAAGCACAGACTCAGGCAGAGACACATGCATTCACAGTACTTCTGAGATCTATTTACATCTATGATCTACTTTCACCCTTTTATTGAAAACAGATACTTTTCTCATATAATATATCCTAATTATAGTTTTCTTCTCTCAATTCCTCCCAGTATGTTCTCACTTTGTCTCCTTTCCAGATCCATTCTCTTTCTCTTTTCCTAATGAGAAACAGAAGGAAAAGAACCCAAGAAAACTCTCAAGAATTAGTGACCCACTCAGTCACACACTCAGGAATCCTCTAATAAACTTACTGGAAGCTATAACACACAGGCAGAGAATATACACTATATCCTAGTGTAGACCTATGCAGACCTCCTCTTCAGATATATTTCCTGAGGTCTGAGCAGAGAGATTTGATGGGGACACTAATTAGGACAGACTGTTGTGATGCCTTTGCTTCTCAACAAAATCTCTGGTACTTGTTTTTGTTTTGTATTTGTTTTGCTAGTATTTATTTGTTTCCATCTGCCCCAGGAGGAAGCTTCCTTGATGATGTATAGACCACTTTTTAATTGGTCTATTCTTGATTTTCGGGTATTGTTGTTCTTTACATATTCTACATATTAACCTTCTAAATGATAAATAGCTATAAAGAACTTTTCCCACTCAGTAGGTTGCTTCTTCTCTTCAATGATAGATTCAATAGATATAAAGATCTCTTAAATTTCAAAAAGCCCCACTTGTTATGTTTTGGTCTTAATGCCTACAGTACCATAGTGCCATGTAAAGAGAGGTTTTTTTTTTTTTTTCATTTTTCAGGAAGTTCAAGTATATTCTCTGTTTTCTCTTCTATTAGTTTTAGATTATCCAGTCTAATCTTGATTCCCTTGCCCCACTAGGAATGGCATTTTGTGTATGGATTTTAGGGTTTAAAGTATGGATTTTGATGCTTTTTGTACCTGTGAAGATACAGTGAGAGCAGCGCAATTTACTCAAGATGTTGTCATTCATTTCCAGTGTGTACTTTGGGTCCTGTAGTAAAACATCAGATTGCCATAGAATGTGTACTCTCAATTCAATTTTGCTGATCAATGTGCCTGTTTTTATACTAAAATTATAGTAATTTATTGTTATACCTATGTAGTACACCTATGTAGTATACTTTATAGTATAACTTAACGTCAAAGGTAGGAATACCTCCATCTGACTGTGCTGTTTTTCAGGATTATTTTGGCTATCCGGAATAATTTTCTTTTTCTTTTTTCTTTTTTTTTTGTATTGTGTATATGTTTCCATATGAAGTACAAAATTATTTTAAAGTTTTGTGGAAACGTCATTGGAGTTTATTTTATAGAATTAGGTATCCCGTGAATGCTTAGAACAGTTATATTCTCTTGCTGTGTTTTCATTCAATGAGTATGAATTAAATTCTCCCATCCTATTGTGTTTAACTATTTTGTCATATATAACTATACCTATGTCTGATTTTTTTTTGTTCTATTTGCTAAGAATAATGGTTTCCATCCTTTACCCTAAAGCAGTGTCTGTCAGTGGTAGGAAAATGTTTCTTGGAGGCAACAAAATGCCTTTTAATTGGGGGCATTGAAACCATACATATTGAGAGTCATTGTTAAAGGTTATTCCTGACATTTTGTTGATTTTGTCATGTTTTCTTGGATACATTTTGGTTAACTTTTTTGGACATTGTTTCTTTGGGTCTTGTGAACTCTTCAAAAGTACTATCTTTCACTGCAGATTGAAATGTTTCTTCTGATATTTTCTGTAGAACTATATTACTGGTCACATTTCCTTTCATTTGTCTTTATATTGTTAATGTTTTCATTTTTCTTCAATTTTGATAGTTTATTTTCTATGCACAGTAATCTAGCATAACAGTTGTCTTTCAGGATTTGAATTATATTGCATGTGGTAGATTTGGTTGAAAAAAATATACCTACAGGGCAGAATAAAACCATCTTCAATAAATTCACAACTTGACAAACAAGTCCTTGCAATTAAAGCTAGATTAATTTAAATAAGAACCAAGGAAGAATAGCTGTGAAAAATGCTGAGAATCTAGGGAAATGAATATGATTATTATTATTAATGGCAAAAATTAAAATTCTAAAACTAATAAGTGTAGTACGAAATGTATCTAGGTCAAGGATAAAGCTTTTTTTTTTTTTCCATTTTTTATTAGGTATTTAACTCATTTACATTTCCAATGCTATACCAAAAGTCCCCCATATCCACCCACCCCCACTCCCCTGCCCACCCACTCCCCCTTTTTGGCCCTGGTGTTCCCCTGTACTGGGGCATATAAAGTTTGCAAGTCCAATGGGCCTCTCTTTCCAGTGATGGCCGACTAGGCCATCTTTTGATATATATGCAGCTAGAGTCAAGAGCTCCGGGGTACTGGTTAGTTCATAATGTTGTTCCACCTATAGGGTTGCAGATCCCTTTAGCTCCTTGGCTACTTTCTCTAGCTCCTCCATTGGGAGCCCTATGATCCATCCATTAGCTGACTGTGAGCATCCACTTCTGTGTTTGCTAGGCCCCGGCATAGTCTCACAAGAGACAGCTACATCTGGGTCCTTTCGATAAAATCTTGCTAGTGTATGCAATGGTGTCAGCGTTTGGATGCTGATTATGGGGTGGATCCCTGGATATGGCAGTCTCTACATGGTCCATCCTTTCATCTCAGCTCCAAACTTTGTCTCTGTAACTCCTTCCATGGGTGTTTTGTTCCCAAATCTAAGGAGGGGCATAGTGTCCACACTTCAGTCTTCATTCTTCTTGAGTTTCATGTGTTTAGCAAATTATATCTTATATCTTGGGTATCCTAGGTTTGGGGCTAATATCCACTTATCAGTGAATACATATTGTGTGAGTTTCTTTGTGAATGTGTTACCTCACTCAGGATGATGCCCTCCAGGTCCATCCATTTGGAATTAACAAATGGGACCTAATGAAACTCCAAAGTTTCTGCAAGGCAAAAGACACCGTCAATAAGACAAAAAGACCACCAACAGATTGGGAAAGGATCTTTACCTATCCTAAATCAGATAGGGGACTAATATCCAACATATATAAAGAACTCAAGAAGGTAGACTTCAGAAAATCAAATAACCCCATTAAAAAATGGTGCTTAAAACTGAACAAATAATTCTCACCTGAGGAATACCGAATGGCAGAGAAGCACTTGAAAAAATGTTCAACATCCTTAATCATCAGGGAAATGCAAATCAAAACAACCCTGAGATTCCACCTCACACCAGTCAGAATGGCTAAGATCAAAAATTCAGGTGACAGCAGATGCTGGCGTGGATGTGGAGAAAGAGGAACACTCCTCCATTGTTGGTGGGAGTGCAGGCTTGTACAACCACTCTGGAAATCAGTCTGGCGGTTCCTCAGAAAACTGGACATAGTACTACCGGAGGATCCAGCAATACCTCTCCTGGGCATATATCCAAAAGATGCCCCAACAGGTAAGAAGGACACATGCTCCACTATGTTCATAGCAGCCTTATTTATAATAGCCAGAAGCTGGAAAGAACCTAGATGCCCCTCAACAGAGGAATGGATACAGAAAATGTGGTACATCTACACAATGGAGTACTACTCAGCTTTTTTTTTTTTTTTTCCCATTCTGGGTTCAAGAATGAATTTCAGTAGATTTCAGTGCATATTTTAACTCTTTCTTTTTAACAACTGAGATTTGTGATATGGTAAAAAATGCTTTCATGTTTCATAAATTCTCACATCTGATCCCCAGGTGAGTATTTATCTATGAGCTGGCAATGAGACAAAAGTATGTCTTGGTTTGACATTGTTTCCTGTCGAGAAAAAGTTTCAGCAAGCATCTCTCCAGTATTAGGAAGTCATAGTGTAAAGACAACTGGCCATCATTTTCAAAATACTCAGGTTTTCTATTCAGCTTCCTCCAACAGTGTTGCGGTGTCCTGGTCCACTTTTAGCATCTCTGGCCTTTTCTAAGCATCAGGCCTGATCTCAGTGCTTCCCTTGTTAACCCACAACTCAAGTGCTGCTTCTGCTTTAATCAGTTAATCTTTATATTTTTAACAATTTTGGTGCCCCTTTTAACATTTCATTGTATCTTTCACTTACTATTTTCATTAAATTCATTTTATTAAAATGACTGACAGGAATTCTGTTTCCCAAGTGGCTCTGGCTGAAGAAAAATCTTGTATTTGATCTAATAAGCTTGCAGCAATGATTCAGCATTTTCATTAGACAGCACGAGACATAGCAGGTCTATCCATTATTTGACTGGATGTCTTCCCAAGAACTACATACCCATACATATTTAGAATGTTATGATAATGTTAATATTGTCACAAAACATAGTAAACAAAGTTGATAATTATTATAGAAAATTACTGTTAATTATAAACAGAAGTGGAATGGCCACTAGTCCTAAAGGTTTGTAAAGTGGTTTGTTGCATTCAGAGTTGCTTGGGGCTTTTCCACAAAGTCCATTTTAAACCACAAATTTAATGAATTATGATTATCTGAATTATTTATTCTCTTCCAGAACCTAAATAGTTATTTCTTCAATTCATTTTTAAACTTAATGTTAGAATTGTAAATGACTAAGCTCATTTAAGTTAGATAATCATGGTAGTGGTTGATAAAATCTCAATAGTGTTAAAATCATAGAAAATACATGCATGCATTTAAAACCCAAAAAAACTGACACACTTTTATCTGTGTATAATTTCTTCCACAACCTGGGCAGAAATTCCTAACCAAGTCACCTAATAATTTAATCTCTACTTCCTTTCCGTATCTTTGACTTATAGCGGAAAACTTCAGGTGGCCATTTTTCCCCCTTCCTTTCTTCTCAAATCTTTCCCTAACATTCACAGGGAGCATTTCAGAATTATAAAGATCATTCAGAGTCAGCTTTTGTTCTTGATATCACACAGTAAGAACACAGCCATTGACCTTTGATGTGGAACGTTTTGTTGTGTGGCTCTGTCACTTATTCTAGGCAGTTTTAGTCAAGGCGGGGAGCAGTGGTGTCTAGTGTATGAGAATAGTTGTGTATATTTTCTTTTTTAAAGCAGCTGAAACAATCCAGAATACAAGAATAGCTTGAGGGTTTTATAGTCAGCCTCTGTGTCCTTGTTTGAAAGGTGGCATACGAGTGAGTATCTTCATGTTTTATTTGAAAATTCTTTTCAGTCTATGATGCAAATGTTGCAGAGACAGCTAATTAACCAATAAAATCCGTCTTAATTAGAAAGTTGGCAAGGGATAGAACACTCTGTGTTTCAGTCTCCATGGCATCTGGATGAGGCCACGTAACTAGATTTTGCCATGAGAATATGAGATGAAGTATTATCTGCTCCTTCCAAACCACAATGATTAAAACAAGCCATGAACTTCTCAGTCTTTTCTTTTTTGATGGCTGTTGCAAACTCACACATGAAGAACAACAGCACTGCAGTTAAGTGCTGCTCTGAGGCAGGGCTGTAGAGAACAGGAAGGCATCAACAGGGTTCACTTGAAGAAGAAGAGCTGAAATCGGGAGCCTGTCCTGAGCTCTACCGGTGTGAAATCCATTACCTCCTGTCACTTTGAAACATTACATGTTTGCCTGAATAGATCTGTGCATTTTATTTGGCTTTATACACGTTTGTTAAAGTAGATTTTAGGAAGTACTTTTTCATTATAAAGTATAATTTGAAAATCTATGGTTGGTAAGAAAGGCAGAAGTATTTGAGTCAGAAGAGAATGAAAAACTACATCTAGCCAGGCAGTGGTGGTGCAGGCCTTTAATCCCAGCACTGGGGAGGCAGAGGCAGGCAGATTTCTGAGTTCGAGGCCAGCCTGGTCTACAAAGTGAGTTCCAGCACAGCCAGGGCTATACAGAGAAACCCTGTCATGGAAAACAAAAAACAAACAAACAAAAAAAAAAAAAAGAAAAAGAAAAACTATATCTATGTGCATATATTATATCAACTCTATGTTTATTAAATATAATGAAATCTACCCTTCATTATTTTACTCAATCTCTATTTTAAGTTTTATTTCTAACTCACTTTAGAGATAGTTAACATCTAAGTCTTTTCTATTTTTAATTTAAATATTTTGTTGAGTTTCTTTAAATACACAATAATTTTCTCTATTTTCTTATACATCACAATGAGTTAAACCTGAGGTCTCAGTTAAGGAATGCCAACTCAGTTTTAAAAATTGATGCCATTGTTTATGGATCTGAGTCCAGATTGATAGTTAATCCACTGAGTAATATTTTATTAAATTTTATAATAATCAGCCAGAAGACTAGCCTCATTTATAGAAGTGCAATGCTATGTAAACAAAGCCTCCAAAGAAACATTCAATTGAATTAGTATGATGACATTTAAAATCTCTAGTTGATCTTTTTTGATTTATGTATCTATAGTGCTAAAACAGAAGCCAGCTGGCGGAGAGCTTCATTACTCTGTTACTTATGGTTCAGGTATATTTCAGTAATTTTATCATACATTGAAGAATTTATAATGTAAATCTTCATTCATTATGTCTACTCTACAAGCATCACAAGTTGCCCTTTTTTACCTGAAACATATTCAGGAATTAACATTAGACTAAAGTCCAACAAGGTCAGTAACTACAATATATATTATAAAATAAAACTTTGACCATCGCATGTAAATTATTAAATATCTTTATCCAAAAATGTATGGAGTATGCTCTGAGGAGATGATACCGTCAGTAAAGTACTTGCTTTGCAAGCAGAAAGCCTTGGGTTTAGGTTCCCAAAATTTATGTAAAAGGTGGGGTTCTATATAGTATTGCTATATGCCTTGTGTTGGGGTGGCTAAAACCCCAGATGTTGAAAGTCCAGACAGACTAGTCAATGAAAAATCTTCAGGTTCAGTGAGGGACTCTATCTCAAAGAGTAAGGCAGGAAAGCAAGTGAGGAAAACATCTCAGATCAACTTTTGACTTTAATGTATGCACTCCTGTATACACACTCACAACTGAACAAGTAGACGCATATATACAAAACAAAAACAAACAAAAAACAAACCTGGAAACATGGTTCCTGCAGAATGTCAGTTATTCACTGTTGTGATTGTGTGCCTAATTTGAACTCTTTGACACTATCCAGAATCACAAGAGTGTATTATATTTTGCATTGCTAGCCTAGAATCAAAGCAAAAGGATGAAGTTAAGAAACATGGCTTTTGTAAATGCTTACTGCTTTTGTACCATTGTAAATTGAAAAAAAAAATGTAAGACTAACTATCATAAATCAGTGGCCATCTGTGACTGATGGAAATATCAATATATTTTTGTACAAATTGATAGTATAAAAAATTCAAGAACTACAAATGAGTGAAGGGTGTCTTTGTTAATATTGATTAAAAGGACACCTTGCTTAACATGCTCAAAGCACTATGTGGAAATAACACATTAACAGAGCAAGTAACTTCTGGGCTCCCTGTGTTCCCCTCAGTGCTATCTTAAGTTGACTACAGTAAAAGGAAAGACTCTCAACATCACCGAATAGATCTACTTGGAGAATCGGCAGTATTTGGCAAGTCTAGTAACTTGATAAAAATGAATATTATCAAACCTATAAGATCTTTTGATCCAGGAATTCTAGAGCTTAAGATCCAGTGAGCTCTGGATGTCCTGGAACTCACTCTGTAGACCAGGCTGGCCTCGAACTCAGAAACCTGCCTGCCTCTGCCTCCCAAGTGCTGGGGTTAAAGGCATGCACCACCATTGTCTGGCTACGCACACCGTTCTTTAGAATTAACTTCTATATTCCTAACAACATGAATATGCAATAACTGGTTTAAGGAAAGACTCTGAACTTGTCATAAGTAATATTCATGTTCATAGTTGACAAGAACAACAGCAACAACCGAAAAAAAGATAAACAAAACAACAACAATAAAAAATAACTGAGTTTGAGCAAGATATAATCTTTCTGTAGCTATGCCTGAGTGTCATGCATCAGTGCTTCCTCACCACAGATATCCATGTTTATATCACTACACAGTGTGAAGACTTAAAAGTAGCAGTCACACAACCATCTCTGGGATAAGGCTATAACAATCCAAAGGATTCCACTTTCCACAAGACTGATCTTGGCTTTTGAGCTTGTTTGCAAATAATTCTAGCATATTACTAAGGTGACATTTATTTAAACAAATTAAAGCATTCCAAAAATGTGCCTGTAAAATAGTCTTCACAGCTAATGAGACATACACATATATTGAAAATCTGGTGACCAAAATTGTATTTCATATGAAATCTATTAAAATATTTATACCAGGTAAGATTGTCAAAACAGTTTATCACTTAAAATCAGAACTAATAACATAATTGTCAGGCTGTCAATATGAGTCATTGAGTAAATGTGCTTGCTAAAATGTCTGCTAACTTCAGTTCTTTTTTTCTTTTTTTTTTTTCTCCAGAATCCATGTAAAGATAGCAGGGAAGAGCCAACTTCCAAAGTTATTCTCTGACCCTCACATACTCCCTGTAACAAGCATAAGCCCTGCATCATGCACAAGAAGACTCAACACATACACATTCACACAGACTAACAATACAAAGAGAATGTTACACCGTACAATACACCTTAAGAAAAAACTGTGAGTATTGTATGTGTAATCTGGGGATTTGTGTGTTTCTCCAATCATTGGAAAGACAAGTGTCTCCTTACAAGTACTAAATATGGGAAATCAGTAGCTGAAAACATGTAGTTCAAATCTTTATGGACACAGAATATAAAATGTATTGTATTTCCAATATCCTATGAATGTTGAAGAAATACGTAATACAAGGTGCAATATATAAAAGAAAAATCAATCAACACTTCTGCTTGTAGGAGTAAAGAACTACAACTGGTAAAGGTCAACTGTCTGGTAAGTTTTCACACACTGTGTCATCTTCTATAAGGTGGGTGAATGTAGGATTGTGAGCTCCTTACTGGGCATCACACCACTGCTTCATAACTAAG
This sequence comes from Mus musculus, assembly GCF_000001635.26. Classification (NCBI taxonomy): domain Eukaryota; kingdom Metazoa; phylum Chordata; class Mammalia; order Rodentia; family Muridae; genus Mus; species Mus musculus. Next base: position 93,481,351 of record NC_000075.6, read on the forward strand.
TGTATGTTTACATATCGGTATCCTCATAGGCACGGTGGGCTTGTAAGTCATTCCAAGCAGAGCTTGGCTTTATTGCCCTTACCTTCACAGGGATAGCCTGGAACACAGCTTTCCTCTTTGGGGAAAAAAAAATTCTGCTAAGATTGATTTCCATGTGAAAGCTTTTTCAACATTCCATTAAATCGCTAGGTTGGAATTGATTATTTAATAAAACTATTTGGTAGTTTCTGAGAAGATTATTTCAAAGCATTTAGCTTTATGTGAGTCATTAAATTTGCAATGAAAAGCAGTAAGAAACAGGAGTGACCATAACAGGAGTTCTGTAATTGCTTCACTGAATAATACCACCATTTTCTGGCCAGCCCCACAGCTCCCACACTGCCAAATATATTACTAAGCATTTCCATGAACATAGGTATATTTGTATAGACTAAATGCTTAAATATTCATTACCACTTCAAGACTTTAGACACTTATTTAATTTACACTGAATGTTCTTGGAAATGATTCTTTCTAAACAAATATTTGCTTACTATCTCTTATGGGTTTTATATTATTTTCAGATTGCATAGCATACAGAAAAATATATTTTTTCTGGGTTGGCTTAATTTATCAGTCAGAATTGAACTACCTGTATACTTTTCAAAGTGGAACATAAAATATTCATGTTATTAGGATGGATTCTACTAGAACAACATCATTTCAAGAGTAATAAGAAAAGTAGGTTTCTCATAGGAATACCTTTTCATTACTTGACCTTCATGAATAATATCTTTCGTTCCCCAGGTGGTCTCAGAACAGTAATTCAGCATACAGATAAGCGTAGACTTCTAAGGGTTTTGTATTCATGTAAGTCTATTAAAAAACAAACAAACAAACAAACTAACTAACTAACACTTCAAGACATTATAAGCCAAAAATGCACTGATACCTTTATCCTGAAAAATACCATGGCATAGCAATATAGTGCCTTGTAGAAGACTGGCTATCTGCTTTTATGCATGCTGTCTGAGTGGGAGCCATGGCTCATTGCATCTGCCAGCATCAGGACACAGTGCTGTGCTGCACATCAACAGCCTGAGAAATGAGCAAACTTCAAGCTTCATAGTAAATGTCAATGCTGAATGCTGGCTGCTTCTGCACTTACATACAATGAAGGAGCTGTAACTTAAACTGTTTGTAGACAAAACTTAAACATCTAGAAGTATATGAAAGCAAATAATTAATTTGTACCACTGAGAGCCAACAATGGGATGTTACAGTGCTCCTGATGATGAAACTGGAGGTAAGTTATAACCTTCTCTACTATATAAGTATAGTTTGCTTCAAAAAAAAGTAAATTTACTATATAGATCCAGGTTTTAAAATGAATTAATAAGTGATAGACATTTTCTTTTCAAATGTTGTACAATTTAGGCAACATTATGGCATTTATTATGAAGAAATCATTTATTATGTATCTCTAAGAGTGACTTTTTAAAATTAGGTATTTTCCTCATTTACATTTACAATGCTATCCCAAAAGTCCCCCATACCCTCCCCCCCAGCCCCCTACCCCCCACTCCCACTTTCTGGCCCTGGCGTTCCCCTATACTGGGGCATATAAAGTTTGCAAATCCAATGGGCCTCTCTTTCCAATGATGGCCTACTGGGCCATCTTTTGATACATATGCAGCTAGAGTCAAGAGCTCCAGGGTACTGGTTAGTTCATAATGTTGTTCCACCTATAGGATTGCAGACCCCTTTAAGTCCTTGGGTATTTTCTCTAGCTCCTCCATTGGGGGGCCCTGTGATCCATCCAATAGCTGACTGTGACCATCCACTTATGTGTTTGCTAGGTCCCGGCTTAGTCTCACTAGAGACTGCTATATCAGGGTCCTATCAGCACAGTCTTTCTAGTGTATGTAATGGTGTCAGCGTTTCTAGGCTGATTATGGGATGAATCCCCAGATATGGCAGTCTCTAGATGGTCCATCCTTTTGTCTCAGCTCCAAACTTTGTCTCTGTAACTCCTTCCATGGGTGTTTTGTTCCCAATTCTAAAAAGTGGCAAAGTGTCCACAGGCTCAGAGCTAAACAAAGAATTCTCACTTGAGGAATACCGAATGGCTGAGAAACACCTGAAAAAATGTTCAGCATCCTTAATCATCAGGGAAATACAAATCAAAACAACCCTGAGATTCCATCTCATACCAGTGAGAATGGGTAAGATCAAAAATTCAGGTGACAGCAGATGCTGGCGAGGATGTAGAGAAAGAGGAACACTCCTCCACTGTTGGTGGGATTGCAAGCTTGTACAACCACTCTGGAAATCAGTCTGGCAGTTTCTCAGAAAATTGGACATGGTACTACTGGAGGATCCTGCAATACCACTCCTGGGCATATATCCAGAAGATGTTCCAACTAGTGAGAAAGAAACATGCTCCACTATGTTCATAGCAGCCTAATTTATAATAATAGCCAGAAGCTGGAAAGAACCCAGATGCCCCTCAACAGAGGAATGGATACAAAAATGTGGGACATTTACACAATGGAGTACTATTCAGCTATTAAAAAGAATGAATTTTTGAAATTCCGAGGCAAATGGTTGGACCTGGAGGGCATTATCCTGAGTGAGGTAACCCAATCACAAAAGAACTCAAATGATATGTACTCACTGATAAGTGGATATTAGCCCAGAAACTTAGAATACCCAAGATATAAGTTACAATTTGCAAAACACATGAAACTCAAGAAGAACGAAGAGTGACTGTTTTAAAACAACATGGTTCACACCTGAAAAACTGTGAGCCCTTAGATTGATCCAGGACCTTAATATCTTGAACATGTTAAGATATATTTTCAGTAAGAACCTCTTGAAGAAATGGCCTAGGGTTTGCTCCAACATCCATTTCATTTCCATCAAGTTTCACACAGATTTCCTTTGGAACCATCCCTGCACCCACCACAGTTATTCAGCTTGACTACAACTTTGAAAGTTTGAAAGTTTAATTTACCTCAATCCCTTGGAACAATGTCTGCATTTTGCTTGGTTGGCTGGTTGGTTAGAGCTGGTTTGTTTTACAGAGAGGTTGAGTCATATGAAAAGAGGGAAAAGTCAAACTATTAACCTGATATGACTTAACCAATTGTTGTTCATGTTGTCTTCCGCAAGCTAGGCTACTAATATCATGTGACAATCGGTGTTCTTCATCAGAGCCGCATAAGAAAAGCCAGTTTCAAGTGAAAATTGATGAAGACAAGAAAAGGACAACAGCCACATTGTGACATTTGATCCTATGAGTCACAATATTTTTGAAGATTACTTCCCAAATCATAAACTGTCAATTCTGTAAATCAATATGCTGCTTTGTTTACTGGGTCTCTTCTAACTCTCTTTTTTCCTTGTTAACCTAATTAATATATTTTAAGTTAACTTGTTATTTATCACAAATAAAAGATTCCCAGGATACATGTAATAGAGAGAAGGGGTCCCGTTTGAGGAAAGAAAGGAATCAGGTCAGACAGAAGGCTGTAGGACAGAAGAAGTCAAGTTTTCAAAGTGGATTAATATGTGCATATGAAAATCATAGTTAAATCCCCTAGTATTTATGCTAATATAAAATTTGATGGAAATGTTTTTCTGTGAAAAATATTTGTAATTGTGGAATCTTAATATGCCTTACATGCATATATGTATATACAAATATATAGGCATAATGTATATATATATATATATGTGTGTGTGTGTGTGTGTGTGTGTGTGAGTGTGTGTGTGTGTGTGTGTGTGTGTGTGTGTGTATCTCCCATACAGAACTGTTGCAGTTGTGGTTGCTAAGGCTAAGTATCTCACAGGAGGACTGATTTCAAAACACGGTATTAGTAAATATGTACAACTTCCATAGATCATATTTAAAAATATTAACATTTAATGCTATTCCCTTAAATGATTTCCTTCCATCCCTTTTTAATTTATCAAAATGTTTTGAAGATACCTTAGGATCATTCTAGAAAATACTTTAAATTAGAAATATGCCAAGATTGAGCACATCAAACTAATAAATTTGGTGCTTGATAAATTCAGTCCCTGTTGCCTGTTAAATAAAAGAGGATACTAAAAAATACTCCTGCAATTTTTTCCTTCTTCTAATTAATGGAAACAATGCCCACCACTGGTACTGATTATCAGATGCACTGATAATCAGATGGAATTGAATTTAAAGAGTGAGATAATAAAGAATCAGCCCTCCACAGTCTGTAATAATTTAGTTAGGATTGTTAAAATGCAGCTCGCTTTGGCAGTCATACTCTGAAGATTAAAATCCCTTAGCTACCAAAGGAAGACATTGTTTAAATTCAAGTGCATCTCTTTCTAATGGGTTTTAAATTAGCAAACCTTCAATAAGCACCACAGTTTAGAAATTGACCTATTTCCTAACCTACCTAGAGTGATGTGCATCCACACTTTGGAATCTACTTGGAGAGCTTTCATTTCATTTTCAATTAGCATATTTAATTGGTAAGCTCTTCATCATTCATCAAAAAGAACAATTTTAATTGCTTTCTTTTAAAATGTAAATAAAGGGATTAAGCATAAAGGAAAACAATAAGCACAAATTTGAGAGGAGAAATGTGTGTGAAGTTTCGCTTATGGTATAAAACAGTGAACAAATATCCCAGAAGATTTGAACTAAAAAATGAAAAAGTGAACTTCACACATATGCCTCAGATATGACACACAAAACTATCAAATATCAACAAATTTTAGCTCATCTTTCCAGTTATGCGTATGATTGACAAAAGAACTGTTTTCTCCAAGAATGACAAATGTTTAAAATATACTGACATACAATTATATTTGGAAGGTAAGGGATTTGCTATCCCCATATCCTCCAACACAAAAATATTTTTAAGGAACATAAAGCAAAGTTCAATATTTTTTTTCATAAAACAAACTTCATTTTATATGTTTGACTTCTGTGTTTTGAATTTAGATCATTATCTAAATATTCATTTAAATGGTAAATATGTACTTAATTTTTAATTAGCATCTCCAGGTGTTTTTCTTTTTCTTTTTTCTTTTTTGCTTGTTGCATGATTATTTGAATCTAATTCTTTAAAAGAAAATTAAAAGGATATTTTTCATGGTTAGGCACATGATTCTTGTTTATATTTACAACACTAAAAAAGTATTTATTCTCACTAAGTATTGGAACATTATATCTCAGTAAGCAAAAATGTCATATAAAAATTTTCAATATTTGACACTAAAATAACAGCAACAAAATAAGTACCATTGTTTACTAATTTGAAATGCCTTTTTCTATAATGTTATATATCTATATGAGTATGGATTATAGGTAAACTATGATAATTTCTTACCACATTTATGTAATTACATGGAAAATTAATCATTTACCATTTTTTGATGTCTCTTCTTGAGTTAATGTTGGGTGACATATGGACTAAATGAAATCCTCTGACTAAATGATGGTTTGCTCTTAATCCCTCAAACTAACATCATTATTTACATTTTCAAATGAATTGATGTATTCATAACTTACACCTGTCAAAGATTACATGTTGAAAGACTTATCCAAATATGATAATTCATGTCTTTTCAATTTGGGGTGTAATGCATTATTTTTCTTTTTTTTTTTTTTACTTTATTATTATTTCTATTTTATTTATTTACAATCCAGTCATTGTCCCCCTCCTACAGTTCCTCATCCCATTCCTCTTCTTCCTCTTGACTTCCCCCAAAGATGGTCCTCTTCCGTCCTTTCAGGTCTCCTCCTTCCCTGGGACCTCAGTTCTCTCAAGGATTAGGTACATATTCTCCCACTATGGCCAGACCAGGCAGTCCTCTGCTATACATGTGTCAGGAGCCTTGGACCAGTTCATGTATACAACCTGGTTGTTGGCTCAGTGTCTGGGAGCTCCTAGAGGACCTGGTTAGTTGAGAGTGCTGGTCTTCTTATGGTGTCCCCCTCCTCTTCTGTTTCTTCCATTCATCCCCTAATTCAACCATAGGCATTTCTGACTTCAGTCCCATGGTTGGGTGTAAGTATCTGTGTCTTTCTCAGTCAGCTGCTTATTCAGCCTTTCAGAGGACAACCATGCAGGACTCCTGTCTGTAAACCCACCAAATTATCCCCAAAAGGTGGATCCCAAGTTGGGCCAGGCACTGGACTGCCTTTCCCAAAGTCTCATCTTCATTTTTGTCCCTGCAGCTCTTTTAGACAGGAACAATAATGGGTTAGAAATTTTGACTTAGGGTTGGTAACCCCATCCTTCCACTTGAGGCCATGTCAATTTACAAAAGGTGGACTCTTCGAATTTCCACTCCCCACTGTTGGGCATTTGATCTATCTAAGGTCGCTCCCATCACTTCCCAGGTCTCTGGCACTTTCTAGCCGGTCCTACCTCTCACACCATCCTGCCCCTGTGGCTGTATATTTCCATTCATTCTGTTGGCCCTCTGAGCATCTCTCCTACCCCCTCCCCCATCCCTGATCCTGTTCCCCCTTCCCACTCCCCCCTCACCTCTCTCACTCAGGTCTCTACCTCCCTCTATTTCCTGTGATTATTTTCTTCCCCTTTCTAAGTGAGATTGAAGCATCCTCACTTGGGCCTTTCTGCTTGTTAAACTTAAGTTCTGTGGATTGTATCCTGGGTATTCTGTACTTTTTGGATAATATGCACTTATTAGTGAGTACATGCCATGCATGTTCTTTGGATCTGGGTTACCTCACTCAGGATGAGGTTTTCTAGTTCCATCCATTTGCCTGCAAAATTCATGGTGTCCTCATTTTTAATAGCTGAATAATATTCCGTTGTATAAATACATCACAATGTCTGTATCCATTATTCTTTTGAGGGACACTTGGTTTGTTTCCAGCCTCTGGAATATGAACATAGTGGACCACATGTCCCTATTGTATGGCTGGGCATCTTTTGGATATATGCTCAGGAGTGGTATAGCTGGGTCTTCAGGTAGAATTATTTTGAATTTTCTGAGAAGCCTCCAATTCATTTCCAGAGTGGCTGAACCAGTTCGCAATCCCACCAGAAATGGAAGAGTGTTTCTCTATCTTCTCATCCTCACCAACATGTTCTGTCACCTGAGGTTTTGATGTTAGCCATTCTCATTGATATAAGGTCAAATCTCAGGACCATTTGGACTTGCATTTCTATGATGACTAAGGACGTTGAACATTTCTTTAAGTGCTTTTCAGCCATTTGAGATTCCTCTGTTGTGAATCTGCTGTAGAAGTTCTCTGGTAGAATTCTTAGGCTTATTATGTATACTATCATATCATCTGCACATAGTGGTACATTGACTTCTTTTCCAACTTGATCTCTTTTTGTTGACTTATTGTTCTAGCTAGAGCTTTGAGTACTATATTGAAAAAAAATAGGAAGAGAGTGGGCATCCTTGTCTTGTCTCTGATTATAGTGGGGTTGCTTTAAGTATCTCTCCATTTAATTTGATAGTTGCTCATTTCATAACTGTAACTGGCATTACTCTCCTTTATAGAGTTATTAGTTTGTCTCTTTGTCTTTAAATTGATGATTCCTCATTGATGATTGTGATTGTTTGTATATGCTTGGTCCAAAGAGTGGCATTATTAGAAGGTGTGGCCTTGTTGAAGTAGAGGTGTCACTGTGGGCATGGGCTTAAAACCCTCATCCAATCTGCCTTGAAGTCAGTCTTCCACTAGCAGTCTTCAGATGAAGATGGAGAACTCTCAGCTCCACATGCACTATGGCTGCCTGCATGCTGCCAAAAAAACCCTAAAACAATGGTTATTTAAATCTAAAGGGAAATCCTTGTTTTTCCAGAGTGTTTTCACTTCATTGCTTTACATTAAAAACAAGATATGAGGTTAACAAATGAATAAGAGTCATATATGATTTGGACTTACAGAACTGAACCTTATAGTTTCTCATTTAAAGGAAGTTGCTCTTTTATCTTTTCTTAAACCTGACATTTTTCTCTAACTTGAAAAACAAAATGCAGTTACCCAAAAAGCCTGTTTCTTCTTCTTCTTCTTCTTCTTCTTCTTCTTCTTCTTCTTCTTCTTCTTCTTCTTCTTCTTCTTCTTCTTCTTCTTCTTCTTCTTCTTCTTCTTCTTCTTCTTTCTCTTCCTCTCCTCCTCCTCCTCCTTTGTTTTTCAGAAAATATCCAGACTCCAGTGATCATGTGTCACTTCACTGAGTATGTCTGTGGCTGAGATGGTCTGCAGAGCCACCAAGCTTATTTATTGGATGCAGATCACCAAGTGCCAGACAGGTGATTCTTAATCATGTTGAGTGACAGATGGTGAGATAGCTGCTATCATATATTTTACAATCTCCCTGTTTTATCTTCTCTAAAGGTCAAAATCGTTTAATGGATCACTACCACTACAGCCCTACAAGCTTTCTCTCTCTCTCTTGTTATGTTGCTTTTCAGTATTATCACTGCTGCATATGGGTTCCCTGAGAACATCATACTATACAGTAAAATCAGGTTGTTTATATGGAAAAGGTGATCAAGAAAATCTGCCACAAACTGCAAAAGTAGCAAAAGTCCAGAATTACATATGTCAAATGACTTTGAATTAGGGTCCTGAGAAGATGAGTTGATTGCTAAGGTACCCATGTTGCAAACAGGAAGACCCGTGTTGCCATCCCTAAGAATCCACATGATATCTGGGCAAAGATAAGCTGTGTGAGTTAATTTTTTGTCATCCAGTCACAAACCCAAGACACTTGAGAAGAGAGACCTTCAGTTGAAGAATTGTCTTCATCAGTAGAGTCGTGGGTATAACTCCGGTTTTTTCTTGATTTAGGGTTATTGTATGAGGGCCTAGTCACATATGTATACCCACCTGGTGACAGGTATACCCACCTGTACCTACACACAGAGGCCATCCAAAAGCCTTGAATATCCTATATTACTGACTTATTCCTTTGATTCGGAGTATTCTATAATGGATTATTTTATTGTAGGTTAGCAGCCAGAAAGTCTCAGCAATCCTCCTGCCTTCCCTTATCCTACATCCATTTTTAGGTTTTTAAGTGTGAATGGAGTCACATGTAGCCTTGACATGAGGACTGGGATCTAGATTCTATCCCAGTGTTTGCAGAACAGGGACCTTTAACCTTTGAGTTACTTCTCCCATTCTTTTAGGCATTTCTATAATAAAAAAGCTATATGGAACTTGATTCCCTGATATCTAAAACTATAATCAAAAATTTCGAATAAATGTTTGTGGTCCTAGTTGCCATTTTAGTAAGAAATGTATTAGTACACTCGTAATGTCTATTGTGATACATAGATCCATGAAATTAGGATATTTCTCATTTTTGGACAATTTGTTCTCCAGCAATAAAAGTTACTCTGGCTGCCAACTACTTATGCTCCCTGGATTCCTGGTTATTTTCAATGTCATTTAGATAAGAATGTATTAAAGTGATAAAATCATTGACAATTGATGGACCAATTTTGAAAGGTCAATTTAAAATGAAAGGATGAAAAATAAACTAAAGCCATTTTATTTTTGTTTTGGTTCAGGCTTGTTGATTTCACTCCTGACTCTAGAAGTATGTGCTTTTTCTCCTGATAACAACTGCCTAAATAGTGCTATTTTTTCTATGATTGGAAGGAGTATACTATATCAGAATAACAAACCAGATTCCATAAAAGATAGGCAAAATAAGAATGAGTAGCATTGGTAAATGACACTCATCTATCCTCTGTCATTAGCAGTAGCCTCACAACATTTCCAAGCTTGCTGGGATTTTGGAGACCTTATTTTCCAAGCAGAAATGCAGTATCTGTGGATAGTACCCTAGGTTCTATTTTCTTTCATGACTATTTCAATCCTTCTGTAATCATGAACTTGTGCTGAGTCTCTCTCTGTTTGGTACCAGGATACTTGAAGGCATTAAATGTAATAAGCAAGTATACTCTAGATTTATGTAAGCAACAGAAGAGACTTCCACATAAAGGAAACAGTTGGATCCAAGTACCCAAGGCTAGAGCAGATGTAGGATGTTTAAAGTCTCCTGCAAAGTGGCACAAGAATGACAGTGGGCAGAGGAAACAGCACAGGGCAGATTAGAAATTTATTCAGGGTGAAATAGCTCAAAAAGGGCTTTGATCACATTGGGACTTCAGTTTAAAAGAGTCTGCTCAAGTTCTTTTTGCAAATGATCATTCAGTTCACATGGGACTTCACTGAGTTGCCTAAGTGTCAAGTTTGCAAGTTCCCCTATCTATGTTACAGTAGCAGTCCTGAGTGCTATAGGATACACACCACTGCACTTTCTCTGACCTCAGTAGGTTTGCAACTCTTGTTCTCATCAAAATTCTTTTAGTATTTTGTATGATTTGATTCATTAAGTGTTCTCTGGCGGGTGAACTCAAATCAAAGTGAAGGTGAAGGTACAATATGTCCTGTCTGTTACACCCCTCCTGCTATGTGCAGCTAAACTGTGAGATAAAAGCACTCCTTCAAGTTAGGGTTTCTTTCTCACTCTCTTTTCATTTGTTAAAGCATTAAAGAAAAAGAAAAAGCACACACAAAAGGAATTCCACAAGAGAAGCAGTAATTAGCATCTGTGGGGATCCAGAGCACTACACTTTCTTCAGAGCCTTTCCACAACATCTAGAGATTTATGCCAGGATGGAGGACAATGTGATCAAGCCTTCTTAAACATAGATCCCTGCATGTTTTTAAATTTATGTCCTTCTAGCTTTAGGGTAAAATTTTGTCATCAATATTTTAGAATTCTACTTTTGTTCTCTAATAACTGCTGCCCATATGGTTATTTAAATTACCTTATATTAAAACTCATATTTATTCTTTTAGAAAATGAAGTGATTAGTCACCTGGAAGCAAATTTGTTACATTACACTTCATCTCTTCACATCCTTTCTACTATTCCTTCTCTGCAGTTCATGTGTAAAGAAATAATTATGTATTTTATTCCCTGTGTGGCTGTTGGATTCATTAATTTTACACTGTATTTGAAAATGAAAATGAAAATGAACTTTGATAATAGCTAATTTTAAATATAATGCTACTTATGCAATCATTCATAGGTATCAAGGTATTTGGAAAAATTATAGATGCATTTCAAAATTATATGTATTAGTTTAGATCAGTACTGGACACATGTTTGTCATGCTATATTGAGAATGACTTCTGAATAGTTACAGTATTTTCCCTGAACTAATATAATGTTGAATGGGTCAAGACAAAAAGCCTTATCTTTTCAAGAAGCTAACTGTAAGAACCAGCTCTTCCAATGATAAAGCTTTGTCTAGAATTAGCATGCTACTAATATCATAATAATATATCATAGTAATACTATGATAAATGTGTGTCCTAATGTTAGATATTGATTATAAGTTCAAGTACTATATTAGAGTTATAATACTGATATGAATTGTATTCTCATATATCTAAAACACAGATGCTTATAGCTTCTACAAATTAAAAGCAATTTTAGAACAATATCCTGAATAAGAAGGGGATTATGAAAGGTGACATAAAAGGCTAGGTCTAAACTCATCATCAAATACATGGTCCTTATCTATGTAGTAGAGATGTCAGAAATTATTCTTTGAGTTGTTTTGGGATTAATTAATTCAACAATAACATTCCTGTAACATTGCAATAGAAAGGTATGCAAAATGTATATTTTTAACAGTTATTATTTTCTTTTATGAGAAGCCAGCTTGTCACCATGCAACACAGGTACTCTTTAGACACCCAGAGGCCCAGCCAACACCAAACCATGCTGCACTGGCAAGGGAATACAAGCCATATGTGCAAGTATGTAGTGGAGAGATACAAAAGAGTGCAGAATGTTATAAAGAGAGGCAGAACTGGAGATCAAGGTAGAGAGGAATAACCAGATGATGTGAGTAGTCTGCCCTGCCACCTGAGGCCATGGTGAAGTTCTGAAAGGCCACTAAAAGCCATGCTGGGTCCATGGCTATGCCAGCATTATTTTTACATTCTTTGGGGGCATACTGCAATGGAAAAAGTTTCAAAAATAGGTAAAACTTTTCATTTCTAGTTGCATTTAATATGTACTTAAAGTTTTATATATGTATCTCCTAAACTACTATTATTTTTAATTTCTTGTGGAGAATCAAAATTTCAACCTTGATATATATCTCCTTTATGTTAAATTAATTAAAGGCTGTAAAAGAAGCACTTTATTTTAGCCTTTAGGATCCAAGGAAGCATTTCTTGGTGGATTCTAACAATGATTTTCCTTTGTTTGCTTTCTTTTAAAATCTTCATTTGTGTAAAACAAATAACAACACCTAATATTGGGCATGCAACTTGAACTCTAAGAAGAAATAGTCCAGTAGCATGTGATCATGAATGGGAGTACTAAGATGAGTGGCACCTTCTGTGAGAAATTTGGTAAAATTGGGCTTGTGCTCATTTCACAAGTGCACATTGCTTTCATTTGAGTGCTACCTAAATCTAAAGCCCCAAAGATATTTTATAACTCAACTGGTGTGCTGAAGAATATCCCCTCTCCCATTCCCAGTTTTCCTCTATTGACTCTGGTTTAGGTTTGGGCTTCCCATACTTTTCTACATTCAGTTTTCCATGTTTCTTGACATCATCTTTATTCACCTTCATTTTAGCAATCATGCTTGTGAGACTTTATGGCTGTCACTTCTGATATTGCTAGGATACATAGCCTCACAATGAACTCCTTTGTCTTCTGGTTCTTTTAATCTTTTTTTTTCAATTTTTTATGAGATATTTTCTTCAATTACATTTCAAATGCTATCCACAAAGTCTGCTATATCCTAAACCCGCCCTGCTCCCTTACACACCCACTCCCACTTCTTGGTCCTGGCATTCCCCTGAACTGGGGCATATAAAGTTTGCAAGACCAAGGGACCTCTCTTTCCAATGATGGCTGACTAGGCCATCTTCTGCTACATATGCAGTTAGAGATATGAGCTCTGGGGATACTGCTTAGTTCATATTGTTGTTCCACTATAGTGTTGTAGACCCCTTCAGCTCTTTGTGTACTTTCTCTTGCTCCTCCATTGGTGGCCCTGTGTTCCATCCAATAGATGACTGTGAGCATCTGCTTTTGTATTTGCCAGGCACTGGCATAGCCTCACAGGAGACCGCTATATCAGGGTCCTTTTGCCAAAATCTTGATGGCATATACAATAGTGTCTGCATTTGGTGGCTTATTATGGGATGGATCCCTGGGTAGGGCAGTCTCTGGATGGTCCATCCATTTGACTCAGCTCCAAACTTTTCCTTTGTAACTCCTTCTATGGGTATTTTGTTCCATAATCTAAGGAAAAATGAAGTATCCACACTTTGGTCTTCCTTCTTCTTGATTTTCTTGTGATTGCAGATTGTATCTTGGGTATTCTAAGTTTCTGGGCTAATATCCACTTATCAGTGAGTGCATATCAAGTGAGTTCTTTTGTGATTGGGTTACCTCACTTAGGATAATATCTTCTAGATCCATCCATTTTCCTAAGAATTTCATAAATTCATTGTTTTTAATAGCTGAGTAGTACTCCATTGTGTAAATGTACCACATTTTCTGTATCCATTCCTCTACTGAGGAACATTTGGGTTCTTTCCAGCTTCTGGCTATTATAAATAAGGCTGCTATGAACATAGTGGAGCATGTGTCCTTATTACCGGTTGGAACTTTTTCTGGGTATGTGCCCAGGAGAGGTATTGCTGGAACTTCCTGTAGTACTATGTCCAATTTTCTGAGGAACCGCCAGATGGATTTCCAGAGTGGTTGTGCAAGCTTGCAATCACACCAGCAATGGAGGAGTGTTTCTCTTTTTCCACATCCTCACCAGCATCTGGGGCCACCTGAATTTTTGATCTTCGCCATTCTGACTGGTTTGAGGTGGAATCTCAGGGCTGTTTTGATTTGCATTTCCTTGATGATTAAGGATGTTGAACATTTTTTCAGGTGCTTCTCAGCCATTTGTTATTCCTCAGTTGAGAACTCGTTGTTTAGATCTGTACCCCATTTTTAATGGGATTATTTTAATTTCTGGTGCCCAGCTTCTTGAGCTCTTTGTATATATTGGATATTACTCCTCAATTAGGATTGGTAAAAATCCTTTCTCAATATGTTGGTGGCCTTTTTGTGTTATTGACAGTATCTTTTGCCTTACAGAAGCTTTGTAATTTTATGAGTTCCCATTTGTCGATTCATGATCTTATAGCACAAAGCATTGCTGTTCTGTTTAGGAATTTTTCCTGTGTGCCCATATCTTTGAGGCTTTTCCCCAATTTCTCCTCTATAAATTTCAGTGTCTCTGGTTTTATGTGAAGTTCTTTGTTCAGTAAGTAAAAGCACTTACTATGTAAATCCAGAAGAAACCATTAAAAGCAGGAAGGAGAACTGTCTCCCTAAAATTGTCACCTGACTTCCACACTCACAATGTGCAATGTACATCTCAACACAGATGGTGAGGATACAATCACAATAGTATATATTCCTTCAAAAAAAACCCAGAAAGTAAAGATGTTTAAAAAACTATAAAAGAGTAGGGAGGGAAGTTTTAAAGGACTCTAGAACCTGGACAGACCTACCATGTATACAAAATGGTATACTTAATGCCATTTTTTTTGGTGACATTCTTAAAAGTGTCCTATTGTTATATCATAAAATTCACCAAAATTGGTATAACATTCTTCCAAGAAAATTTTAAGAACCACAAGATTCATATCAAAATAATTAATAAAAGCATTTCTGAGAAAAGTACAGTACCAGAAGTATAACATACCCATTTTCAGATCCTTGTAAATAGCCACATTATTAATAACAAAACAAGCAGAGAAAAAAGAGATTGAACAGAATCCTCAGAATACCCCATTTGACTATATCCATCTGTTTCTTCACAATTGACCTGCACATAATTGCACATGTATACACACACAAACACACACACAGACACATACACAAAATCATATGTATATAAATCACACACACATATATAACTATATATATAGCTATACATATATATATATATATCTATATATATATATATATATATATTATGATAGACTAGAGAGAAGGAGGAAAAGAGAGAGAGAGAGAGAGAGAGAGAGAGAGAGAGAGAGAGAGAGAGAGAGAGAAGCCTTTTCAGGACGTGCTTCTATGAAATTTGGATCTCTACATCTAGAAGACTGATATTGCATTCCTGCCTGTTATCCAATATAAAAGCCAAGGTGAAATTAATGAAAAATCTTATTAATACTGGTTATGAGCCAGGCTTGGTGGTGCACGCCTTTAATCCCAGCACTTGGGAGGCAGAGGCAGGTGAATTTCTGAGTTCAAGGCCAGCCTGGCCTACAGAGTAAGTTCCAGTACAACCAAGGCTACACAGAGAAACCCTGTCTCAAAATAATAATAATAATAATAATAATAATAATAATAATAATAGTAATACAGCATATGAACTTTGAAATCATTAGAGAAAAATAGAAAAACACTGCAATACACAAACAACTCACATTTGCATTATTATTCCAAAGGCTCCAAAAATGCTAATGAAAATTTGCTAGTGGAGATTTGTAAAATTAAGAACATCTTGCACAGTTAAAGGAATAATTAATAGAGTGAACTGACAACCTACAGATTGGATAAAAAATTCAGTTATTGATTCATTGAGGGTTTAGCATTCAGAATACATGAAGGAAATAAAGATAAACAACAGAATAAATAACTCAATCAATAAGTACAAAGAGGTCTGAAAACACATTTTAAAAGATTTATTTTCACAATTATTTACCCATAAAAGAATAAAATAATGTTAGATAAAGAACAACAAAACTAAAGTTGCCATTCTATTTGAATGCCAGACCCTGACGGCCATGTTTCAGTTTTTCTCTTATGGAATTCAGAGGTGGTAGGACTGTGGAATATGCAAGTAGAAAAGATTTAGAACGGTATCAGAGACTAGGAATATGATTTTAACAAAATACTATATGCATGGATGAAAATGTGATAGTGATTTTCGTTTTCTATATTTAATTCCTGGTAATAAAAAGAAAAAATGATATGAGTTATCCATTTAAAATGAGATATTTGAAGTAATATAGCTAAAATTTATAAATGCAATTAAACTGTTTTTTCAGGAACTTTGGAAAATCACTCAACAAGCCAATATTTATTCTTAATAGCCACTATAATCTTGTTTTAGTGTTTTCTTAATGGTTATTGCAAGTTGAAAAACTTAAAGACCTAGAAATTGAATGGGTATCTCCAACAAGAGATACCATTCAGAATAGTAGATAGGCATGTTCGCAAAACTTAAGGACTCCTGTGTTAGTAGCAAGTGGAAGTTCCCCAATCTAAGGAAATGTAACTATATTAAATTTGTACATTTTATTCCTTGAAATCAGAGTCATGCATCCAGGAAACGTACTTTGCTGTTGATTTAGCACTAAGCCATTATCAGCCATGATCTACAAAAAGATTTTCATCAATCCTTACTGGTAAGATTGGATCATTGATCAAAGCAAAAACAACACAATTAGTAGCCTAAGACATGTCCTCAAAGTAGTACTTTGTGTGAACCTTTGTTCAAACAGAGCCATGCAACAAAATTTGAAGGCCAAGAACTGAAAACAAACTCTCTAGACTGTTTTGAGAGGGATGAGTGTAAAGATTTTCCAAACAGAATTCGACATATTGGCCTTGAATGCTATCAAGAAAACTAAAAGAACAGTGAAGCTGCCATGATGGTAGCATTAGGAGCCATGAATGGCAGAGATAACACTTGTAGAAAAATAAGAATATGATTCAGAATTTCTTTGGTTTTCAGGAATTCCCCTGCAGTGAAATTATAACCCACACAAAACTATGTTCTTATCTTCCACTGTTTTCATAAAATAGTAACTAAATGAGTTCTTCTACTACTCTAGAATAGAGCTGTTTTCTAAAGAAATTTTCAATTTATTAATGCTCTAAAATTATAAACTATTCCTAAAAGTTCAAGACTGGTTTGGCCACTCAGTTCAATTCTTTAATGTTCATACCTCTTGTACTTCCATATTAAGGAAGTTGCATTTCTATAACTATTTCACAATAAATTTTGTAAGTTGATTAACGTACTTTTTCGAACACAATGCAACACAGCAGGTTAATGAAGAATGTAGTTTCTATGGAGTAATTTATCACCAATCATGAAGGTTTTACATTACAGGTCTGACTATGGAGTCATCTGAAGGGAGTAATTGACAGATTGGCTATGGGACGTGAGATATTACTGTAAGTTATAAATTACTCTCTAATTACAATCTTAATATCTAAGATCTAAAAGACTATGGGATGAGTTAGTTTACTGAAAATATTCTTTATTACAGTAATGTCAGATTTCATATACCTGATAGACTTTCAAGACCTTCCCTTTTTCTCAAAGTGTGTGTATGTGTGTGTGTGTGTGTGTGTGTGTGTGTGTGTGTGTGTGTTTTCAGGTGCATATTTGCCAGAGCACATGTGTGGTAATCAGGCTATATGTGTGTTCTTCCTTACCTTTCTCCTTGTTTGATTGAGTCAGGGCCACTTTGTTGTTTGCTGTAGTGATCCCAGAATAACTGCTCCAAGAGGTTCTAATGATTCTCTAGTCTCTATGGTTCATGTCACTGTTTAAGCACAGGATTTATAAGTGTATGCTATCATACAGGCCTTTATGTAGATTATGGTTGTCATAATTGTGTAGTAAACACTTTGCCAATGGAGCAATCCTCCCTGAACCCAGGGAAGCTGGTTATACTATATTATATTAAAACGCATTATAATATAATAAAGTAATCAGAGCTGGAGGTAAATGCTATAGCTCATTAGAGTCAAACATTTGACTCTAATAGACAACATTCATAGTATAATATTGGACCTAAGAAATGACAGGTCCCAAACACTGAAATTTACATAAGTGTAGAGGTAAGTATTATGAAAAGGATTCGAGAAGTCATCTAAAGTCTTCCTCAGGAAATCACAACATGTTATGATTACATTGGCTTGGCATCTAGACATCGAAAATTTTGCAAGAGAGAAACAATAATCACTTGTATCAAATGTTATGAATGGGTTAAATAAGGAGGATTCTGTATTGACAGTTGGATTTGGCTACATGGAGATAATTGTGACAGTCGTGCTTTTGAAAGAAACAGAGTGAAATCAAGCCTGATTAGAGAGAAGTAAGACTGGAAATGGACTGAAGGTGTTTCAAATTCAGAACATTGTTCTACCTCATAGAGAAGCCCAGGCACTGGGCGTTTTTCACCAAAGCCCATAAAGCTCCAAATAGTGAAACATTTAAAAGCATAAATTTCTTCATCATATTTGCAATGGAAGTGAATGGATGAAGACGAATAATATGTGTTTCATTATTAAGCAGTTAACAAAGACTAGGGCCAGAAACCTGGCCATAACAACAGATGAATGCATAAAGGAATCATTTAGAGGAGAAACCTGGGAATAACCTTTCATAACACTTGTCTGCCTGCCTTTTCAACCTTAGCATCAGTTTACAATATATTGTTTTGATAAATATGATAGAATGACTGTTACCAGTTAGTAACTCAAATACTCATTACCTTCCATAATGAGCTCCTTGTTCATGTAGTAAAGTTATTTTAATCAGTTCTCTTAGCACATTTTATTATACAACACCTATTAACTATTGTTCTTTTGTTGCATCTCTAGATTTGTTCTTGCTACATAACTTCTACTTTATATTCTTTTAAGATAGAGGTGGGAAATTTATCCTTTCTTGGATAACTGCACAGGTGTTAGCCATTGTCACGTTACAGTTAAACTCTGTGGGAATCACTTATTGCTCCTAGGAGTTCTTTAAATTCTCATTGTTAGTCCTCCTTCTGATATTTGTTTTTTTTGCAAGTAAGCAAGACTATTGGTGGATGAAGCAATTTATCTCTCCAGTTAGCAATAGTTGTATACTCCTTTGCTGCAGAAACTGCCTTGAGAAAAAGGACTATTGTTATTTCAGCAGCCAGAAGCACTACCATATGGCAGCACCAGCTAGTATGAACACTGCACAGAAATCCATACAAGTTCACAGCTGATTGCTTTGGTTCTTGAAGGTGCATCCTAAGCCAAGGCTGTTTTAAGCAGTTAGTATCATAATGCTTGCTATTAAAAGCATGGGTAAACTCTAGATGGTCCCTGTATTCATTTCCACCTACATCAAAAGGGAGGCACTTCTGACTGCATAGCAGAAGGCTAATGTAACTGGTGATATGTACAAATGCAAACAGCCTGTACAAATGAAGGTACTGTGTTTAGTCCAGAAACTCCTCCTCTGGAAGTATCCTGAAGCTGTGAATTCAGTGAGCTCAGTGGAACATGCTCTCCCATGCTTCTTATCTTGGACTGAAATACTAGTTCCCATAAAATAAAAAGTGCTCTTTTCTTGACTGCTTTTAGTAGTGCAGGCTGAGCCCACAGCACAAAGAAATAAGCAGCAAAGGCATCAGAGAGACCGCAGTGGCAGAGGCAGCAGTTTTGATGCCTGAGCATTGAGCAGGCTGAGCTACAAAAATGGTGAGACAAAAGCTGCTTGACAGTTGGACACTGAACAACCAGAAAGAGGAGTAGTGAAGTACTGTGGTGGAAGGACAAGGATTTGGGGGGTGGGGGGGGAAGGTAGAAGGTAGGGAAGAGTTAGGTAAATAACCTGGAAGAGCTGTAGAGGGGTGTTAAGCCTATAGTTTCAAATTACTCAGATTGGCCAGGCCTATGAGCTTTTACTCCAGGTACTGGCGAATCCCGATGCCTCCCTTGCCTAGAAGCTTCAATATACGATATTTTAGAGGGATAAAGAATTCTGACACTATTGTGTGGGTACTGGCAGATTGTTCATTCTCCATCAATGGACCTTTACCCATTCACATATGAGCACCAATAACTGGACTTTGGAAGGGATTTTTTTAAAAGACATTAAGTTGAGAGAAAGCCAAACTGGAATGGTATTATAACTATCTACTGCTCTCAGCTGGATACAACCCAGAGTCACTTGGGAGGAAGGTATCTCTACTAAGAAATTGCCTCCATCAGATTGTCCCATGTGTGTGTCTCTGAGTCATTTTCTGATGAGTCCACAGCATTGTAGGTCATGTCATACCTAGGCGGAAAGTCATCTGCTTTCACTAAGCAGCAAGCCAGGAGGAACAATTCAGGAAAAATAAGTCAGTAAGTAGCGCTCTGGATGATGAGCTATGACCTATAAGCTGAAATAAGCCGTTTCCTTCCCAAGCTGACTTTAATCAGTGTTTTATCACTACAACAGAAAGACTAACACAGGAAAGTGTGGGGAACTTGAAAGAGAAAATAGGACCTGGGTCTGATCATACTTTAATGTATATAAAAGTATTATTAATAATTAGAAAATAAGAGTTCCGAAATTACGGCCCTTTGCATGAGCTATATTACTGTAGAGCTAGGGGTCTGGGAACTAAGTTTTGGATGAAATCTGTCATTCTCTTGTCAGTCACCAGTTGCTCCTCCCTCCTCCTGTTTCCACCACTTGCAGAAGGATATCAGATATGCCAAAGGCTAGACCTCCTGAATGTGTGATCTACTTAAAAGCTTACTAACCTATTATGTGGATTTCACAATAAGACATTCAGTAATTACCTTCCTGTACTGGAGTATTTCCTCCAAATTCATTCACATTGTCACAGATGGAAGTGTCTGTACTTTTTAGGGTAGAATGACATTCCACTGAGTACGTGTGGTGTGTACCACATTCTTATCCATTCATTGTTGATAACATTTTAATTTTCTTTTGTCTATTGTCCTGTGGCTAACTCTAAGATAGATATGGACTTGACAATTATGGTATAGGGTGCTGATTTCATCTCTTTAAGACTGTTGAACAGGAAGAAAGATTATCAACAATTAAGGTATTTTGATTTTTTTAATGTTCTGAGGAAGCAACAGATACTGTTCTATTGAATTCACCAAACACTTTTCACTAACAGTCAAAAAGAACATTCTTTTACTCTGAATGCTTATTAAAATCAGTTATATCTTTTCTTGTTTCTTTAATCTATTCTTTGAGAATTCTGTACAGATGTATAATGAATTTTGAGCATATCTACCTTGCACTTCTTCATTTAAATTCTGGACCACACTCAGTTTTCTTGTCCCAACCTCAAATCCCCTTTATCCTCTCTCTCTCTCTCTCTCTCTCTCTCTCTCTCTCTCTATATATATATATATATATATATATATATATATATATATATATATATATATATATATATATATAACAAATAGGGCTTTCCACTGAAGAACCGGCAACATGAGTGGTCAAACCTTTGCAGAAGGTCTACTCTCCCTTCCCTAACATCTGTCAACTGCCAATAATTCTCACTTAGAGGTGGGCCTCACGGGTCACTCCTCATTCATACTGGAATGCTGACCAGCTTGACCTTATGCAAGTCACTAATAGGCAACCAGAACTGTTCATTTTTCATGCTTCTAATAGCTCTGCCATATCCAGAAGACACTTTTATATAAAGTCTTCGTTATTTCTGGCTTTTTTACAATCTTTCTTTCGCCTCTCCTTTGATGTTCCTTAAAGATTGGAAGGAGGGATAATGTAGATGTCTCTTTTGGGGGCTGACCACTGATCAATAAGTAATTCCCTCCACTTACTTTTTTGTAAGTCTCTGTGTTAACTGTTGTCCACTACAATGAGAAGCTCTTTTGATCAACAAATGTATAGCTATAAAACAAATATTTAGAAATCAGCTTGATGATATACCCATTTAGCAAACTAGCAATAGTAGGTTCTCTCCTAGGGTGTATGACTTCAATAACCACAGATTTGTAGGCAAGTTTACAGTGTCAGGTATGAGTTCCCACCTGTGCAGTAAGCCATAAATGAATCAGGAATCAGTTGGTTACACCCATCACAGTCATGTATCTATTGTGCCAGGGTATAGCATCCCAGGTTGGTCGCTATTGCACCTTATGGGGCCTACTTCTAAGATAATATTATTGTTGACTTTTCTTACTCAGAGACCTAAATATCAACTTCTGATACTCTAAAAGGTACATGGCAGTGAAGAAGTTTTCAAATCAGACCGGCTTGATTCTTTATGTCTTGCTACAGAAAGTGTATGATATCTTCAGCAATGGGGTTGTGCCATGAAGTCTGTTGGCCATCACAACCAATCACAATAGCCTGGACTGTGCTGAGGGTGGACTCTGGAGATCCTCTGACCAACATCTTGAAAGGACTTGTGTTTGACAGTTCATAGCGTCTGCTGGAACATTATTTATCTGTGTAGGCTAATTTTTTTTTAAAGTTTTAGGATATACTTTTAGAAAGCTTGTAAAATCAGTTGTTGGTGTACCTTTTCCCAACCTGCTCTATGTTACCGATCTCCCACAGCCTGTTTCCTCCATCCTCATTTAAATAATCTTCTCATCATTCTTCATTCCCCTTCCATGCTACCAGTATTCTACTATGACCTCCTTTAGTTACTTCCTAGATTCATGGCTTATACAAATACTAGAACTTAAACCCCCAAATCTAAAGATAGTCTGTATTGGTCTGGGTTACCTCACTCATATTTTTTCCAGTTCTAATCTATTTACCTGCTATTTTTATGATTTCATTTTTCTTTACAGCACAGTAAAATTCCATTATTTGTATGCAGCATGTTTCTATTATCCATCAATCATTTGACCATCCAGGCTGCTTTCTTTTCCAAGTTGATCTTGAATAGAGCAGCATTGAAGCATCTCTTTATTTAAGGTGTAGACTCATCTGGAGAGTCTAGCTATATCATGTAGCTTAGCTAGAGCAACTCGTCAAGAGAGAGAAATTAAAGGGATATCAGTCATCCCTGTTTGCAGATGTCATGATGCCATATAAAAGACATCCAAAAGATTTAACCATTCCAGTATTCTCCTATAACATTTTAAGCAAAATGACAGAACACAAAATAACACAAAATTTAATATTTTTCTGTGAAAGGACAGAGACAAGTAGGAGATACTAATGGATTTGTGAGTAATTCTGTTTACATTCTTCATCATATTGTTCTTGTAATACTTTAAGCTGTAAAAATCCCCTTTTACTTCTGCGCTGCATGTCATAAGCAGGCTTAGGCTTGCTTTGGTCTGTAGCCATCATTTGTTAGATCCTCTTGTAAGACATTAGATTCCTCCATGTGTAAGCCTCACCTGGGTGACAGATTGTCCTACTCTCTGCCCATCAAACATTACATTAGAGAGTCTACCTTTATGACATTATGGCTATGATTGTGCACACATTTAAAAACCTGTGCTAGAAATAAGATTTAGTAAAGTCGGAGAATTGTTTAACCTCAAAAGGTTGGTGGTGTGGCATTGAGAGTTAGATTTTATCTGCCATAAGACAGTCAATGTTGATATTTAAAATTAATTCTTTTCATATTTAAGTTCTCCAGCAACACTTAATTTGATAATCTCGGAATTTTTATAAAAATTGAGTACAGACATTTTGCATTATATGTTCTAAAAATCCATGCTCTTGCTACTTCAACATATTCTCTGACTTTGAGACTTAACATGTAATAATGTAAAAGTAATCAATGTTTTCACAAAAATTTGAAGTTATAATATGCTTGAGTCTGAAGTATCAATACCTATCATTCAATATTCTTGCCTTCATTTTAATATACTTGACTTCAATGTATTCCCTTTGGGAAAAAACTTTTGACTATGAAACCTTCTTGAGTTCACATTTGTTGTTACCTGTGCTGCAAAAATAATCCTTTAAGTTAGAAAAAAATGTTTGAAATTTAGTTTTTCTTAATGTTTCATGCAATGTAGAATTCATTTTGAATTTTAGGATTTTCTTACCTTTTTGTGCATATTTTTTGCTCTATAATGGTTTTACTGGCTTGATAGGAAGAGAAAGAAGCAATCTTAGAATGCAGGAAAATTATATATTCAATAATGGGAATGATCTCTTCTTTTTATCCTCACAACTAAAGTAAAATGCCCTATTACCCTTAAACTAAATGAATAAGCATCAGTAGATGTTTTCTGGAAAGCAGTGTAAGTGGGTTTAGTACAAAAGAAAGTCACTTCTATTGACATTCAGAATTTACACAGATTTTTCACTAGGCTAATTAACAAGAGAGAGTATAAGACAGTAATAGAAATACATTTGATAAAGTCTGTGCACTTGAGGCAAGAAGCAACTACTTTAATAAATGAACAGTGAGCCATAGCCTAAAGAGAAATTCAAAGGGCTCTGCAGTAAGTAAATTACTTCTGACATCAGTAAGCAGTCTCTGTGGGGTGGGATACAGTCATTGAAGATGGAACTAACAATAAATAAGTTCAATAAAGAAAGGTATTCACATAAAATACGACTGCCCTGCCTTAGCCATAGAAGAAAGCTTGCTGGTATAAAATGTTAACAGTTTCACCACTATTTTTAAAAGGAAGTTTTCTAAATAAAAAATAATGGGAGCTTGGAAAATGTCTCTATACAAGAGCCCCTGATGCTCTTGTAGAGGACACAGGTTTGGTTCCTGTGATGGTAACGTTGATTATTTGATTGATAGTACACAGCATTACCTAGGAGGAAAATCTTCAGCATGTCTCTAAAGGAGCTTCTAGATTGAGTTAATTGTATCATATTTCAAAACAAATGTGGTGTGACGAGATAAAGAAGATCACTTCACACCGATCACGGGAATAACTCATCAGGACAAAATTAAAATTGTAAATAATTTATGCACCAAAGTCTCACTCATTTTAATAAAAGAAATACCACTGGATCTGAAGCCAATGATTTATCTCAACACAGAAGTGGTTTCAACTTCTCCAGATCACCATCAGACAGATGAACTAGACAAAAACAAACAAAGGAATGTTGAAATCAATGGTATCATAGATCAAGTGGACCTAAGTGATATCTTCAGAGTATTCTAACAAAATGACAGAAAATGAATTTTTTCTTTAATTATTATTTCAGTCCCATTGCTCACTATGAATATACTTAATTTATTTATTTGATATTTTTAAAGGTTACCTAGATAATGTGTTTCTATTAAATTACCACTTTATTTTTAAGTTTTAATTTTAGTGGACTATAGTGCTTTAAGGTAATTCTTCGAGGTTTCTTGGATTTCAAGGTAACCTGTTATAAAGTCTTAAATTTCATCTCCAGTTTTTCTAGAAGGGGTCTTCCCTCTAATTGGATTAATTTGGCTAAATGTTTGTCAATACTATTTTCTTTTCTGCTTTTTTAATTAATCATTTAATTCATTTACATTTGAAATGATATCCCCTTCCCAATTACATCTCTACAAAGTCCCCATACCATTCCCCCTCTCTCCCTTCCCCTTTGCCTCTATGAGGGTGCTCCTCTACTCACTCACCCACTTCTGCCTTGCCACTCTAGCATCCCCCGATGCTGGGACATCAAACCTCCACTGGACCAAGGGCCTCCCCTTCCATTGATGTCAGATAAGGCCATCCTCTGATACTTGTGTATCTGAAGGCATGGATCCCTCCATGTATACTCTCTGGTTGGTGTTTTTTCCCCCTAAGAGCTCTGGGTGGTTTGTTGATACTGATCTTCCTATAGAGTTGTAATCCCCTGCAACTCCTTCAGTTCTTCCCATAGCTCTTCCATTGGTGTCCAATTGTTGCCTGTGAGTATCTGCATCTGTATAGGTTAGGTGCCATTAGAACCTCTCAGAGAATAGCCATACCAAGCTCCTGTTAGCACATGCTTTTTAGCATCAGCAATAGTGTCTGAGTTTGGAGTCTGCAGATGGGATGGATCCCTATGTGGAACAGTCTCTGGATGGCTTTTCCTTTCATCTCTTCCACTTTTTTGTCCCTGCCTTTCCTTTGAACAGGAAAGTTTCTTGGTTAAATATTTTGTTGTGGGTGAGTGGCCCCATCCCTCAACTTGGAACTGTTACCCTTTTAGTGAATGAAATCTTTGTTTCATTGTATTGTTTCCTGTTATTTTTAACAATACATTTCTTCCCTGTTATTATTCATTTCTCCTACCTTACTAGTTTGGTTTTCTGTTTTGTTTTATTTTATTTTCTCAGTGCATTACATTATTTATTTGATATCTGAATTTTTTTATGAATGTATATAATTGTCTCTCAGGATTGCCTTCTTTAGACAGTGTTTTTAAGATGTTGGTTCTTCATTTCTACTTCAATTCTATTTCTAGGAGTTTTAAATGTTTCTTCAGTGATCCAAATAGCTACTCCATCAGTTTGTTGATTTTATGTTGTTCATCATGCTATTTATCTGTAAGGCGTATTTTATTCATATCATATATCAACCACCCTGCATTGTTGAGACTTTCTTGGTGTTCTAATAAAAGATTAAGTTTGGAAATATTCTATAGTCTTCTAAAAACATGCAAAAAAATGGCCATCATATCAAAAGCAATCTACAGGTTCAATACAATCTCCATCAAAATTCCAATACATTTTTTCACAGAAACTGAAATGGCAATATTCGGCTTTATATGTAAATTCAAAAGGCAAAAACAAAACAAAACAAACAAACAAACAAACAAAAAACTCAACTAACTCAACCAAACAAAACCAGGATAGCTAAAATAATCATAAACAATAAAATAACTGCTTCAGGCATCACCATTTCTGACTTCTAGTAGTATTACAGAGCAATAGTAATAAAAACAGAATTATATTGGCTTGAAAGCTGGCATATTGATCATCACAATCAAATTGAAAACCCAGATGCAAGTTCACACATCTATGGAAACCAAATGTTGGATAAAGAAACCAGAAACACACACTGCAAAAAAGACACCATCCTAAATAAATAGTGTTGATCAAACTAGATGGCTACATTTAAAAAAAAAAAAAAACAACAACACAGATCTGTATTTATCACCCTGTGAAAAACTCAAATCCAAATGAGTCAAGATCCTGAACATAAGATCAGATGCACTCAACCTGATAGAAGAGAAAGTGGGGATATTCCTTAACACAGTGACACAGGGAGACTTTCTAAATGGAACCCTGAAAATAGAGCTGCTAAGAACAACAATTAATAAACAGAACCTGATGAAGCTTAAAAGCTTCTATACAAAAAAAAAAAAAAAAAAATCATCCAGAAAAAGCAGCAAGCTATGGACTGGGAAACATCTTTACAAATTACACATCCAAAAGAGTACTAATATCTAAACACATAAAAAACTAAAAAAATATGAGGAGCAAGAAAAAATAACCTGATTAGCAAGTGGGGTATAGATATAAAAAGAGAGTTCTTAACAGAGTGACACTTAAATGGCTGAGAAACACTTTTTAAAATGTTAGACTTCCTTAGTTATCAGGGAACTGCAAATCAAAACGTCTTTGAGATTTCATCATATACTAGTCTGAATAGTACAGATCGATAAAACAAATGACAGCACATTTTGGCAAGGGTGCAGGGAGACAGGAATGTTTATTCATTGCTGTTGGAGTGCACACTTGTATAGCCACTATGGAAATCAGGTTACTCTGGATGATAGGAACCTATCTACCTTATGATCCAGCTATACAACGCTTGAGCATATGCCCAAAGGACTCTATGTTTTACTACCTGTTCTTTGCTATTCTATTCATAGTACCTAGAAACTGGAAATAACCTAGATGTCCCTCAATAGGTAATGAATAAAGAAAATGCATATTTATACAATGGGCTATGGCTAGTCTTTTAAAAAGGCAATCATGAAATAAACAAGTAAATGGGTGAATCTGGATAACATAATCTGGAGAATGGTAGTTCAGACCCAAGAAGACAAATATGATCATTGTCTTGCTCAGTCATCATCAAAGAGACTTCCTTCTGAAGTAGATGAGTAGCCTATGAGAAGTAGATGAATAATATAGAAACCCACAGTGAGAGAACTTGGAATACTCAGTCTTAAATGGTTTGTCTTCATCAAATATCTTCCCTCAGGGTTTAAAAACCAATGCAGAAAATGAGGCATAAAGATTGTAAGAGCCATAGATAACGGATGGCACCAAGAAAACTGTGTTGTCAAGGAAACAGAAACAGCAGGAATGGTGCACATATGAACTAACACAGACTATGGTTGTATGAACAAGGGCTATAGAGTTCTAAGTCAGATGGGGTGTAAGATGCAGAGTATAAAATGAACGTGAGCTCTTATCCCTGACTAATTAAATAAAGAGGCAGCTTGAAAAATGGAAAAAAAAAAAAAACCTTTGCCAGTTATGTCAGAGGATTAGTATATAGACTAAACATCAGGAAATTAAACAGAAAAAACAAATATCAAGAAAGTAAATGATCCTGGTTGATTCTTTGTCGAACTAAAAACAAGCTACAGCTACCTGGGAATAAAAACCACAGTTGAAAAAGCACACATTCATCTGATTGTTTGTAGGCAAGGGTGTAGTACACTTTCTGGGGTAATGATTTATGTGGGTGAGCTCAGCTCACTGGGAGTGTTGCCATCCCTGGAAAGTTGTCCTGGATAGTACAAGAAACTAGGCTGAGCAAGCCATGAGTACCAAACTAGAAAGCAGCATTTCTCCACCTCCCACCCCCCACGACTTCTGCTTTAGTTCTTCATGGTCTGACATTGACTTCCTGCCCTGACTTCCCTAGGTGCTTGACTATGATCTCAGAATTTTAAGATGAAATTAACCCTTTCCCCATAAAGTGCATTCGGTCATGATGTTTGTCACCAACACAGAAATCATAACAATGGCATGAAACAAAAGACGGTCTGAAGGATTGAACACTGAGTTCTCAAAAGACTAAATACAAATTAATAAATCATTTACAATGTGTTTGAAGTACTTAGCAATTATGGAAATGAAATGGAATCTTATCTTACTCCAGTTAAAATAAAACAAATATCTCCAAATGTTGGTCAGGACGTGGAAAATGTGAAATTCTCATTAGCTGTTTAAGGGAATATAAACTGGAACAGTAACGGTGGAAATCATGGTGACGTTTCCTCAAATAGCTAAAAGCAGAACTATACATTAGCCAAAGGAGTTATATTCTAGGGCACAGGCCCAAAGGACTTCATACTCTACAATAGCTATGGGCTTTTAGTGTAGTATTCATCACATTGAGTACTCTTAAAGACCAAGAAGATAGTAAAGGATAATTAAAGTGAGGAAAGGGCCCATTTAATTACATCACATATGAAAATAGAAGGAAAGAATACTAAGAGCAGAAAGGCCTAGGGAAGAAGTGGGTAAGGTGGGAGAGGTAATTAGACCAAGTATATATGTAAAAGACATATGGAATATACTAACCAATAATGTGTAATGTTCCCTAAGAGCCCATGGTTATTAAACAAAATATCCTAAAGTCAAGTATGGACTATCTCCTTATTAGTTGTTGGCCAGGAGGTCTGAGAAGTTCCTAAAATAACATAGACTATTGCTATCCACCTTTTTATCCACCAGCATTTGATGATAAGACCCTGGTGAAGACCCTGGACACTTTGGTGATGGTAATATGACACAAAGAAATCAAGCCAGGCATGAGCTGGAGGCTTCCTGCCTACTGACTATTTTCATATGCCAAAAATGATACACTTGGTGCAAGGGTCAACAATTGTACCCAACTGGGAATCCTGTGAGCTACAATAGCCACCTGCAGGGAAGTTATGCCATCTAGTGCAATAGAGAATGAACTGTTATGGGGATAGTTAACACTGTTATGCTTAGATTTGAGGCAAGCTCTACAGGAAAGAATAATACTTTGTTCCATAGCCTATGAAGAGGGGATAGCTGAAAAGGTCATTGATCCTCAGGGACACCTTCAACTATTGTGGTACTAAATAGAAATATTGTCAAAATTCCTTCTAGAGTACCTGTGTTCATATACATTGGTGCTCTGCTCAGCCTTCCTCAAATGTGGTCATCCTAAAATAGGCAGTGGTTAATGAAGAAACATTCTCCAAAGCCTGAGTCCTAAGAATAAGATGACTGAATGCTCAATGTCACAGCTATATCACTTTCTCTGAAGTTCAAAGAATTTCATGATAGAAAAGGTGGGAAGAAGGCAAGAACCAGAAAAGGGGAGGTACATAGGGAAAAAATTTATTCAGAACATGATGTAGCCATCACCTATGAAATGACTACAGCTCTGGCTATCTGAAAAAGACTGGAACAAGATAGGGGTCAATGACATCTCATCACAGATGAGGAAATGTTCTTATGCTTGCACATCCAACACATTGCCCACAAAGGCATCTCTTTAGCCACATGCTTTGCTTCTTATATTAAGCAATAAAATTTTTGCATGTGACATGTTGACCCTCAAACTATGTTTGTATATCATTCATTTTCATTTCATACTATGTAAAGTATTTTACTTACTAATGTGATTCTTCTAAAAGTGAGATTTAGACATATTACATATAGCATGTCTTCACATGTTCACCCACGCATCATGAAAAATATTTAAATGATTAATATTTAGCAGAATAACATAAAAACTTTAGGAGGAGAAACTGCTATTGAGCAGTTTCAGTGGACCTTTCCTTATTGTAATTCAATAGCATTTTCTTCATGAAAACACCAATTATCTGTAGAAAGAAACAATGTTGCTGTGACCTTGCTAAGCCATATAAGTGATGTGCTAAACTGTGCATCTAAGTTGTTGTCTTTCATGGCTTATAAGAATGTGCTGTCCTACATTCCATCTGGTAATTCATTTATTAGAATTGGTCTATTTGGTTCAGATATGTAGCAAACTATTCAAATCTAACAAAAATATCATTCTTTATCACTTGATAATAGTCTGTTGACAATTAATATGCACTCTACTCAAATGGGTATTTCTGTAGCTTTGAGAAATAATGATTATTCAATTTGTTTTTTACCATAAAAATCTAACGATGACCCTATATTCTTGTGTAATTTAGGTTTTGGAAGAGTAATGTGTAGGCCTAGATATTGCAAAATCTATTTTAAAAAGAATTCTTAAATGCATCAACCTTCCCTCTACCCTACCAACCAAAGGCAGGGGAGAAAAATGGTTAATAGGATAAGGGGGATGTGGAACTGTTTAGAAGTAGTTCTTTGGAGGCAATTCTAGCCTTCATTATCAGGATATCATCAGTCCACTCTAAACAATAAACACAAATCAATAGTAGCAGCTCAATCCAGAAGAAACTGTGTGGTACCACTGAATTGGCACAGATTTGCAGAAGTGGCCCAAAGAAGCTGGAGGATCATGAGCTAGAATACTAATGCCATCTTTCAATCCTCCTCCTCCTCCTCCTCCTCCTCCTCCTCCTCCTCCTTCTTCTTCTTCTTCTTCTTCTCTCTCTCTCTCTCTCTCTCTCTCTCTCTCTCTCTCTCTCTCTCTCTCTCTCTCTCTCTTTCTCTCTCTCCTCCTTCTCCTCTTCCTCACCACCACCCACCACCACCACCACCACCACCACCTGTATTTTATATAATTTGTGACTATTGAGAAGGGTGTTGTTTCCCTAATTTCTTTCTCAGCCTGTTTATCCTTTCTGTAGAGAGAAAGGCAATTGACTTGTTTGAGTTAATTTTATATCTAGATCCTTCATTGAACCTGTTTATCAGATTTAGGAGTTCTCTGGTTGAATTTTTCTGGTCACTTATATATACTATCATATCATCTGCAAAAAGTGATATCTTGACTTCTTCCTTTCCAATTTGTATACCCTTGATCTCCTTTTGTTGTCGTATTGCTCTGGCTAGGTCTTTAAGTACAATGTTGAATAGGTAGGGCGAGAGTGGACAGCCTTGTCTAGTTGCTGATTTTAGTGGGATTGCTTCCAGCTTCTCACCATTTACTTTTATGTTGGCTATTGGTTTGCTGTAGATTGCTTTTATCATGTTTAGGTATGGGCCTTGAATTAATGATATTTCCAAGACTTTTATCATGAATGGGTGTTGGATTTTGTCAAATGGTTTCTCCGCATCTAAAGAGATGATCATGTGGTTTCTGTCTTTGAGTTTGTTTATATAGTGGATTACGTTGATGGATTTCCGTATATTATACCATCCCTGCATTCCTGAAGTGAAACCTACTTGGTCAGGATAGATGATTGTTTTGATGTATTCTTGGATTCAGTTAGCAAGAATTTTATTGAGTATTTTTGCATCGATATTCATAAGGGAAATTGTTCTGAAGTTCTCTATCTTTGTTGGGTCTTTCTATGGTTTAGGTACCAGAGTAATTGTGGCTTCATAGAATGAGTTGGGTAGAGTGCCTTCTATTTCTATTTTGTGGAATAGTTTGTGCAGAACTGGAATTAGATCTTCTTTGAAGGTCTGATAGAACTCTGCACTAAACCCATCTGGTCCTGTTTTTTTTTTTTTTTTGGAAGACTATTAATGACTGCTTCTATTTCTTTAGGGGATTTATGACTGTCTAGCTCATTAATCTGATCCTGATTTAACGTTGGTACCTGGTATCTGTCCATTTTA
The DNA here is from genome assembly GCF_000001635.26 of Mus musculus. Taxonomy (NCBI): domain Eukaryota; kingdom Metazoa; phylum Chordata; class Mammalia; order Rodentia; family Muridae; genus Mus; species Mus musculus. The sequence goes on from NC_000075.6 coordinate 93,513,824, forward strand.
TCCAAGTTCTCCAGTTTTGTTGAGTATAGCCTTTTGTAGAAGGATCTGATGGTGTTTTGGATTTCTTCAGGATCTGCTTTTATGTCTCCCTTTTCATCTCTGATTTTGCTAATTAGGATGCTGTCCCTGTGCCCTCTAGTGAGTCTGGCTAAGGGTTTATCTATCTTGTTGATTTTCTCAAAGAACCAGCTCCTAGTTTGGTTCATTATTAGAATAGTCCTTCTTGTTTCCGCTTGGTTGATTTCGCCCCTGAGTTTGATTATTTCCTGCAGTCTACTCCTCTTGGGTGAATTTTCTTCCTTTTGTTCTAGAGCTTTTCGGTGTGTTATCAAGCTGCTGGTGTGTGCTCTCTCTAGTGCCTTTTTGGACGCACTCAGAGCTATGAGTTTTCCTCTTGAACGAAGAACAAAGTGTGGAAACGTTGCCCCTTCTTAGAATTGGGAACAAAACACCCATGGAAGGAGTTACAGAGACAAAGATTGGGGCTGATACGAAAAGATGGACCATCTAGAGACTGCCATATCTGGGGATTCATCCCATTATCAGCTTCCAAACGCTGACACCATTGCATACACTAGAGAGATTTTGCTGAAAGGACCCAGATATGGATGTCTCTTGTGAGACTATGCCGGGACCTAGCAAACACAGAAGTGCATGCTCACAGTCAGTATTGGATGCATCACAGGGCCCCCAATGGAGGAGCTAGAGAAAGTACTCAAGGAGCTGAAGGGATCTCCAATCCTATAGGTGGAACAACAATATAAACTAACCAACCCCCCTCCCCCGGAGCTCATGTCTCTAGCTGCATATGAATCAGAAGATGGCCTAGTCGACCATCAGTGAAAAGAGAGGTCCATTGGTCATGCAACCTTTATGTGCCTCAGTACAGGGGAATGTAAGGGCCAAGATATAGGAGTGGGTGGGTCAGGGAGAGGGTGTGGTAGCATGTGGGGGACATTTGGGATAGCTTTGGAAATGTAAATGAAATAAATACCCAATTTTTTTAAAAAAAAGAAATGCTTTCATTGTGTCCCATAAGTTTGGGTATGTTGTGGCTTCATTTTCATTAAACTCTAATAAGTGCTTAATTTCTTTCTTTATTCCTTCCTTGACCAAGGTATCATTGAGAAGAGTATTGTTCAGTTTCCACGTGAATGTTGGCTTTCTAATATTTATGTTGTTATTGAAGATCAGCCTTAGTCCATGGTGATCTGATAGGATGCATGGGCATGGGACAATTTCAATATTTTTGTATCTGTTGAGGCTTGTTTTGTGACCAATTATATGGTCAATTTTGGAGAAGGTACCATGAGGTGCTGAGAATAAAGTATATCCTTTTGTTTTAGGATAATATGTTCTGCAGATATCTGTTAGATCTCTTTGTTACATAACTTCTGTTAGGTTCACTGTGTCCCTGTTTAGTTTCTGTTTCCATGATCTATCCCTTGATGAAAGTGGTAGGTTGAAGTCTCCCAATATTATTGTGTGAGGTGCAATGTGTGCTTTGAGCTTTGCTAAAGGTTCTTTAATGTATGTGGCTGCCCTCGTATTTGGAGCATTCAATTATATTCAGAATTGAGAATTCCTCTTGGAAGATTTTACCTTTGATGAGTATGGAGTGCCCCTCCTTGTCTTTTTTGATGACTTTGGGTTGGAAGTCAATTTTATTAGATATTAGAATGGCTACTCAAGCTTGTTCTTCAGACCATTTGCTTGGAAATATGTTCTCCATCCTTTAATTCTGAGGTATTGTCTGTCTTTTTCCCTGAGATGGGTTTCCTGTAAGCAGCAGAATGTTGGGTCCTGTTTGTTTAGCCAGTCTGATAGTCTATGTCTTTTTATTGGGGAGTTGAGTCCATTGATATTAAGAGATATTAAGGAAAAGTAACTGTTGCTTCCTATTATTTTTGTTGTTAAAGTTGGCATTCTGTTCTTGTGGCTGTCTTTTTTTAGGTTTGTTGAAGGATTACTTTCTTGCTTTTTCTAAGACATGGTTTCCGTCCTTGTATTGGGTTTTTTCTTGTTATTATTCTTTGAAGGACTAGATTTGTGGAAAGATAATGTGTGAATTTGTTTTTGTTGTGGAATACTTTCGTTTCTCCTTCTATGGTAATTGAAAGTTTGGCTGGATATAGTAGCCTGGGCTGGCATTTGTGTTGTCTTAGTGTCTGTCTAACATCTGTCCAGGATCTTCTGGCTTTCATAGTCTCTGGTGAAAACTTTGGTGTAATTCTGATAGGCCTGCCTTTACATGTTACTTGACCTTTTTCCCTTACTGCTTTTAATATTGTATCTTCATTTAGTGCATTTGTTGTTCTGATTATTATGTGTTGGGAGGAATTTCTTTTCTGGTCCAGTCTATTTGGAGTTCTGTAGGCTTCTTGTATGTTCATTTTCATCTCTTTCTTTAGGTTTGGGAAGTTTTCTTCTATAATTTTGTTGAAGATATTTTCTGGCCCTTTAAGTTGAAAATCTTCATTCACATCTACTCCTATTATCCGTAGGTTTGGTCTTCTCATTGTGTCCTGGATTTTTCTGGATGTTTTGAGTTAGGATCTTTTTGCATTTCTCATTTTCTTTGATTGTGCAGATGTTCTCTATAGAATCTTCTGCACCTGAGATTCTCTCTTCCATCTCTTGTATTCTTTTGCTGATGTTCACAACTATGGTTCCAGATTTCTTTCCTAGGGTTTCTATCTCCAGTGTTGCCTCACTTTGGGTTTTATTTATTTTGTCCACTTCACTTTTTAGGTCTAGTATGGTTTTGTTCATTTCCATCAGCTGCTTGGATGTGTTTTCCTGTTTTTCTTTAAGGACTTGTAACTCTTTAGCAGTGTTCTCCTGTATTTCTTTAAGTGAGTTATTAAAGTCCTTCTTGATGTCCTCTACCATCATCATGAGATATGCCTTTAAATCCGGGTGTAGCTTTCGGGTGTGTTGGGGTACCCAGGACTGGCTGAGGTGGGAGTGCTGGATTCTGATGATGGTGAGTGGTCTCAGTTTCTGTTAGTAAGATTCTTACATCTGCCTTTTGCCATATGATAATCTCTGGAGTCAGTTGTTATAGTTGTCTCTGGCTAGAGCTTGTTCCTTTCATGATTTTGTTAGCCTCTACCAGCAGACCCGGGAGACTAGCTCTCTCCTGAGTTTCAGTGGTTAGAGCACTCTCTGCAGGCAAGCTCTCCTCTTACTGAGAAGGTGCACTGATATCTGTTGTTCGGACTTGCCTCCTGGTAAAAGATGATGGCTGAAGCAGGGCCTGTCTCAGAAGCTGTTAGCTTCTGTAGTCCACACTCTCACCTGTGCAGACTAGTCTTGGCAGGATCCAGGAATGATGATGGCTCCTGCAGATGCTCCAGCAAAACTCTCCTGGGCAGGCTGGACACCTCTCCTCTGGCAGGGAAGTTGCCTGGATGTCTAGAGCCTGAAATGGTGTCTTCCTCAGAAGCTCTGTGGCTCCCTCCTGATCCAGAAGCTGTTAGCTTCTGTAGTCCACACTCTCACCTGTGCAGTCTAGTCTTGGCAGGATCCGGGAAAGAAGATGTCTCTGGCAGATGTTCTATTCACTTTTCTTTAGAATCACTTCTAGTCAAAAATATTACTTACATGATTATATAGCATATACTAGTAATATTGCTATGTATTAATAATATGAAAAGGAACTAAAATGAAACCGTCCTGTTTATGGATCTTTGGGGGCATATCACCATGATAGAAGTCATATTCCGTTTAATTAGCACAAGAAAGTCATTTGCTTTTCACAGCATCATCCAATCAGCTTAGCAAAAGAAATGAGTTAGTATACCCCTTACACTAATGAGCCTGTAATCCACAGACATCATTGATGAGAAAAATCCCTCTAATATTCCTCATAATATTCCAAAATATTATGTATGTTATACTTGGCAGGTTCATGAAATCAGAATCCTGGAATCTGGTAGAAATTACATGAGTTTCACTGAAAACGTACTTTGTAGCCAGAATCAAAGTGTTGCTTACATGAGTAGTGAACTAGGATTGTTACCTTGGAAGCTATAGACTAAAGAAATAGCTTATGTCAATTAGGTCTAGCTGCTCCAATGAATCAATATTTAGTCAAAGTGAAGGATGCCATTTAGAAGTCAGCAACACTAAAAATTGTGACCTGAGTGAAAAGCCTTTCGTTACGTTCTAAAATCTCTCTTCTGTCAAATGGAAGGGATTAAAAGCAAGTATTGGCTGTCAGAATTCTCATTACCAAATATTATCAGTCACTGTGCAGGGAGGAACAGAAAACTCTGACAATGACAACATGACTGTGACTGATAAGACAGAAGATGAACGAAAAGGGCCAGAACCTCCTGTCCTGAAATCAAATGGTGAACGAAGGTCATCATTAAATAGGAAAATAATAGCATGAATACTAAAAAGACAAAGGGGGAAATAAAATTCTTATAAGTAACCTTTATCAAAGTATATATTACATTTTGAATGTTACACAATTACTTGGTTGCTTAAGAGACAGTTTTAGAATTAGAGTGTTTTTCCCCTTATTCATTGTTGCTGAAGATGAACAACACCACACACAGAGAACAAAGAACAAAATCGAAACAAAACCAACTCATCTAGTCTGGTCTCAGAATACTGCCATTTGGTTTTGTTAGGTATCTAGATTACTGGTTCATCTTTCAATTTACATTAAACTTAGCCACAGTTCCTAAACTAAACTTATTTAAATAATAAGAGACACCTTAGGCTGACTGAGCTTGGCTATGGTGTCATTGTTTGGTAATTTGTAGTTGTTATACCCAGCAACAGTAGCATCTTCCCAAAGAGCAGGACCTTTCCTGCTCTCACTTGCCTCATATACCCAGTTACTATATACATCCTTCAGTTTTTGCTTTGAATGAAACTCTGGTTTCTTCTACATTTATGTTTCATTATCACCACCATTATTTAATAAACAAGAGACTACTACTAACTCTTCTCTTTGAAACTCACCGTTTTTATATTTAGTTGTACATTTTTTTTCTGTGATTTGCAAATAGCATGTATAAAATTTAACTTTTAATTTTGAGTAGTGTCAGTTTGAGAATTAACCTAAAAAATTTAAGTAAACAATGATGAGTACTTTATTTACATAAATGATGAATGCTTTTGATTTATGTAGTTAAAGGAGTTTAACAATAGTTTTCTTTTCAGCATTGGGAGGAGAGGCCCTTGGTCTTGCAAAGATTATATGCCCCAGTACAGGGGACTACCAGGGCCAGGAAGCAGGAATGGGTTGGTTGAGGACAGGGTGCAGGGGTGGGGGAAGGGGTAATGGGGGACTTGCGGGATAGCATTTGAAAGTTAAATGAAGAAAATATCTAATTAAAAAAAATACAATAGTTTTCTTTTCCACGATTACAGAGGCCAGAAGTGTAGGACAGAGGTCCTACACTTCTCTCAAGAGTGTAGTGGTATATGTGTAGTGCCACATTCACTTTGAGGTATGGGAAGTCCATTGATAAAATTATTATTTTGCTTGTCATAGTCTTGTCACCAATTGTGAACTCCTTAAAGAGAGAACACTGCCATTTTTTACACTTGCATGCTTAGACAACAACTAACATACTAGACAGTGCTTCACACTTAGTTTTGAAATAAGTATTGAGTATATTGAAATATTAGTAGGCAAAAATAAGCATATAGTTAAGGGAAATTGCTGACTTGTGAAGAATATAAGAGCCAAATAGAAGACTTGTGATGTGGAGATAAAGAGAAAATAGAGGGGACCAGAGGAGAGAAGGATTCTGGACACATAATACTGTTATTGCATTGCATCTCAGATGGGATTTCCCTAAGTACTTTAATTAATTCAAACAATAGAACATAATTAATTGAAATTCAGTTCTCCATTATCCCTTCTTTGTTCTGCCTGTGATCATTTTGTAAATTTTTCCTTTTAAAAAACAGAGAAGAGGAATATATTTCCTTTTGAAATTCTAAAGATCAGAAGTACACGGTAAAAAACGTGGTGTGGCTTATATCACAAATGCAAACATTTGTAGCCATACTGCACCTTGATATATATTTACCCTATAACTAAATATGTATTTGTTGTATGCAAATTTATTTGCTGAGACTTTAGAGCCTCAAAGAAAAAGTGATTTCTAAACATGTTCTACAACTCAATCCCTGACATATCTGATAATATAAAAATCTATGTTCATTAACAGTAAGAAATGTAGATGGTCTTTGTTTACTTCAGAGACGCATCACACAGACCAACTGCTGGTATTCCTAAATGGAAAACTTGGGATGTTTCTAGTGCAAACTTCAGCAAATTTAATAAAAGGTAAATGTTCAAACTCCCCCACAGGTCTATTGAATAGAGTACTACAGAAGACATAAGGCTATTTCTCTAGTTATAAACATGATACTAGACTGGACACATGCTATAAGCTTTCCTAGATGCCTCAAAATTGCCACAATTATTTAAACAAAATAGAAACAAATGTGAAATAGTGATTGAAAATCCTCAAGGTATAAAATCAAAGCTAATGAAGAAGTAGAATATGGAATGAGAATTAAAAAAAAAAAACACTGTTATTTTCTCCTACAGAAACACGCGTCATGATAATCAGGTAAATGCTCAAAGAGAAAACTGAAGAGAAGGGAGCCTTGCAGCCTTAGGAAAGAAAATTAATGTGTAAGCCATAGTAGAGTTTATCCCATCCTGCAAGGAAGCTTATTACCTTATTACACTCAAGAATTAGCCAGTTGTTTGTAGACTAATATTGTGATAAAGATAAACACACACACACATACTCTCTCTCTCTCTCTCTCTCTCTCTCTCTCTCATCCTGAAAGAATGTACAGAAGACTCACAATTCCCTCCCTTCCTTCCCTCCCTCCCTCCCTCCCTCCCTCCCAACCTCCCTCCCTCTATTTATCCCTCCCTGTCCCCCTCCTTGTTCTCAAAACATGACTGCAGACATTACTTAAGAGTTTGATACACCATAACTCACCCTCCATAAGGTCTTAGGGTCAGTGGTGCTTCTGACTAACCCCCAGGAACACAGAATGCTGTAGTCCTAAGTCTGTAAGTGTCCATTAAGTTAGTGTTAATGAAAAGAATGAAAATAAATAAAAATATTTTAAATGAGACCACACTCACAGGAATCATAGAGAAAATTAAGCAAATGAATTAAAATAATCTTCCAAGGGAAAACCAAATAAGGAGTAGCAATAATAAATGGATAAATAAATAACATGACAAACATAAGTGATTTCAAACACAAGACCCTATTTTAAAGATCTTCATTCTTTTTGAGAATTTGAAAGCTGTCTTTGAGTTTTGAAAGGAGAGTTGATGGCGACTCCTGCAGTTTTGTCACACACCTCTGAAAGTGTCATGGACTGTGTGAGAAAAGTGATAATTAATTTATCACCTTTTTGTTTTTTTTTTTAACTGAAATTTAAGAAATATAAAAAACAGAAATGCAGCTGTTAGAACATGTATTACTTATTTCCTTACATAGTTGGAACCAGAAAATCTACATTAGATTCTCAGCAATAACGAAGGAGTCTCTAAGCAAACAATAGGTACACAGTGACCTCGAGGCAATCATAGCCAAACTTCTCAAAATAGGCATGTTAGCAACCTTACATCAGTGTGTACAAACACCTACTTGAAATCTATGTTACCCAAATACAAATGAAGGCATTAGATAAACCAGTAAGTTTAAATTATTCAGAATAATAGTGATTATTTTTCCCAAAGACAAATTACAATCTGGGTGTAGCAATACACATTCTTAAGCCTGGCATTCAAGGCTGAGAGAGGATTACAAGTGTGAGTTATCCTGGGTTACAGAGCAAAACTGTCCCAAACAGTACTACTAGCAACAAAAACAAACCACAACAAAACAAAAACAAAAATAAACACCCAAACCACAAAAGAATGAGCAAATAGGAAAAGTAATAAAAGAAAACACAAATATTTAAGCCTTTGTGGTTTTATATATAGATGAATCAGAATTCAGTTGAAGTGTTAATTCTTTTGCCAGGGTGCTGTATGCATTAGAATAAAATTCACGTAAAAGTATTTAGCCTTGCAAGTATGCTTGTCTTTTACGCAAACTTCCCAGTGGTGGATTGAATATTGGAAAAGATGAGGGAAGAATTATTTTACAGTTTTCTTCCTAAATCCAACATTTCTCTTCTATTTTCCAAGCAGCATTACACCTAGGGAATTTCATTGTTTTTGAACTGTGGCAACTCACCAATATGCTATGGTATGAAAACCGGCCGGAGAGCCTAGGTCTTCTATCTGAAATAGCAAGTGTGGTGCATGGTTTATGTGAGCTACTTTTTCTTGCCTTGCTACCAGGAACTTGAGCAATAACTGCCAAAGTTCAAATTCACAATTTTTCTCTAAATATATTTCTTTCTTGTGCTTCTCTCAAAGTCAGGGAATAGTATCATCTTTTTTTTTTTTTTTTTTTTTTTTCAAAAGGACAATGTGGAATCGACTTGACATCATTGACTTAAACGCATGCTGCTCAGCTGTCACCTGCCCTATCACTTCTGCCTCCAAATGCAAATAAGCCCTGTCTTCTGCTTGCTTGGTTAATTTTCCCTGATGTTACATCTTATCTGATTCTCTACCAGGACTTCATTGCTTTTTTTTTAATATCATTTGAAATTAAAATATAATTTCATTATTTTTTTCTCTTCCATATCAATACACCCAACTTATTTTCTCTCAAATATATGGCCTTTATTTCTTTAATTGAATTTAAACTATATAGTCCTACATATATAAATACAGTGTTACCAATCTGTATGTTACTTACATGAACATAATTTCCCATGGCTGACCATTGGATTGGTTAACCAATCTGGGGACTCTTCCTTGGGAAGAGTATTTTGTCCTGCTCTCAGCATTCCCTGTTGCCAGTAGGTTTTGTCAAGGCGCTATGAGATGCTCCTCCTTGTTGGTGTGTCTCTTGGTATTGTCCTTGTTCAGTTCTTGTTTAGACAGTGATATAGATGTTACTTCACTGGGAGCTTATCTGACATTTCTAGGACAGAAATCCTCATAGCAGACTTCCTACTCTCTTAGTTCGTATAATCTTTCTGCTATGATATCTGAGCCTTAAGTGCAAGAATTGAGCTGTTGATGCACCAGTTGGAGCTGTACAATGCAAGCTCATTTGTTTTGATCTGTTGTGCTTTTGTCACTGTTTCTGTTACGAAGATACATTTCTTTGATTGAAGTATGACCTAAATTTATCCATGGGGTTAAGAATAAAAACTTAGAATGAGATTAGAAATCATGCTGTTTTAGTAACTGGTAGCTATAGATTTTCCTCTAAGATCCACGACTTCACTAACCCCTTGTAGTTGGCTAGGTTTCCTGTAATGGGTGTGATTTCCTTCTTCATGAATAGACCTTAAATTCAGTTTGATATTTGTTCACTATTTCTAAGGTTTGTGTGCTACTCCTGTTACGGTTCCACAATGATTGTTTCAGTTCATGGACATCATTGCTCTCTCTGTACAATTGTTGGTTGTTTCCCTCCTTTGGAAGTTTATATGGAGAATATGATACCATAAAAATTAGCCCGTAGGAAGGAGGAGGTTTTCAGTTCAGAATTAGGTCAGATTCTCTGGGTCTTATATTCAATGTAAACGCTGGCATCTGCAATACGAATTTAATTTCAACTCCTGGGAGGCAGGCAAAGGCAACAGAAATGCAGTGTGTTTTAGTGTCTCTTGGTTAACCCTAACCAGCAACTTACAACAAAACTTCTTGTGCCTAGCAATGGAGTGTTTTTTTTTTTTTTTTTTTTATAGTCGTGGCTATTGGAGTGAGCATTGACAGCCTAGTTGTGGAAATTTCTTTTAAACAACACACATGTTTTGCTATTTCCTTACCCAATATGATGTTTTTTTTTTCCATTTCTATCCATTTACCTGTGAATTACATGTTTTATTTTTCCATACACCTGAGTAGGTGTTTATATCATGAACATGCACCACATTTTCACTATCTGGTCATCAGTTTTAGGACATTTAGGCTGTTTCCATCCTCTAGCTATTATGAATAAAGCATCAATGAACATGACTTCGCAAATATCTGTGGAGTGGTAGTCCTTTGGGCATGTGCTGCATTTATTTGTAACTTTTTGAAGGTCTTCCACGCTGCTTGACAGAATGGCTGCACCAGTTTCATTATTGTTTTACTACAGCAAACTTTTCAGTACTTTTTCATTTGCTTAAAATACTTCAATAACTTGTATGGACTTTAAATAACATCCAAAATCCTTGGCCTGTATTTCAAGGCTTCGATTGCCTCTTTGCCCCTGTTCATTCCACTCCAGTGACCCTCGTATTCTCCCTTTATTGCACACATGTCATGCTAGCCCTCACACTAGACCTTTGCTTCTGACAGCAAATGCTTTCGCTACTGTGCACATGAGTAGCTTCCATTCACCTTTCCCACATCAATAAAAACCACATTTTCCCCCTAACTCGCGGACCATAAACACCACGATTTTTCTGACTCAGTCACTCTTTTTTTATAATGTTACTCATTAGAGGTTAATGATGATTTGTGATTTTCTTGGTAAGAGTTATTGCTCCTAATGAATTTTTAATTCATAACATTAAAACTCAAACCCATGCCACACCATCTGGTACTTGGTATGTAGTCAATAAATATTTCTCATGGGGATGAAATAAATCAAATAAATAGGATTTTGTGAAAACATAATTTATTCTCAATTGTTTAAAATCCATATATTTAATTTTAAATAAACATCATGAAAATTCAAAATAGCATTATATATGATAAAAGTTAATTTGTTTAAAACATTATTAGTTCACGTTGATGACTTGTATATAGTCTTTCTTGCGTTTAAAACATTAAGTGAAATTAGTTTAATTAATGTTTGCTTTTGTTGCATTTAAACTGTTAAAAGTGTATGATTTAGCCTGAAAAGAACTTCATTGTAAACTCAGAGTGCATTCAGATTTGATGGATTGAAACATTGAAGCATTTAAATTGGATTAGAGATTTTTAAACCATCAAAATTAATTGTCATTTGACAAGGCACAAGTACAATTTTAAAATATGCAATTGAAGTCCTAGCGCATGGAAGCTTAGTCAGGAACTCTCTTGTGAGAAATAAATACGAGCTTTGGAAGATGTTAAATTGAAAAATTTTAGGGTCATTTTAATCCAGTGCTTGATAAAAATGTAGTTCAATTTCTTTGAACATTTTAAATGAAAATGAAAACTACTGGAAAAATCCTTCTTTTGAAAGCATATATCAGACATATATATATAATTTTTATGGCCAAAGTAGTCTCTTTATAGTTTTCCCCAATTGAACTGTGTTATTTAAAAGAACCTTGGTCCTCCTTGTCTTGATGTAATTACATCAGAAAGTCAGGGTGGCTTCTTTGTGTTTGAGTTAAATCTAGTTATCAAAGGGACCAGGCCAGCTTGTTATCAGTCAGTCTGCAGGCAGTCTAGAAGATCAGAGACTTCACTGCCACAATTCTCAGGACTCAAAAGCCTGAATTATCTCTGAGAATAGGTGACTCTATTCTACATGTAAAGTATGTTTCTCTCAGTTCTGCTTGCAATAGATATTGCTAAATAAAATAAGCAAGATGTGCACAGATAATAAGCAATACACATGCCCATGACATATACACACACAATTATGAGCTGTGTGTGTATGTATTGTTCCACACATATGTACTAAAGCCTGATTCCCTACACAATATGGCCTCATATACCAAGTTTTCAAGTCAGAGAGAGATAACAGACTATTTAAACAATGAGCATGGTTCCAGGACTTTGTCACAGGTGTAACACCGAGAGCAATTCTAAGGAAAGCGTTTTAGCCTCTGATATCAAAAAGATTAAAGTCAACTAATTTGCTATGAGACTTCTGATATCTGTCTCTTGTTAATTTAAAATCAGTTCCGAATGACATCACTACTTAACATAAAGTTCTCTTCATCCCCCAAAGCATGCTGTCTATTCTCTTGGTAGAACTGTGCTCAGTTTGGATGTTACTTGTTCCCTTCAGAGCTGTATACAGACTTTGACATTTTCAACAGAAATATAAGTAAATCTTCTAAACATATAAAATGCATATCTGAAAAGTCATATAAAATTAGATATGACAAAATTAGAATTATTAAAAATCACAAAACGCAAACACTTCAGTCACTCACAAGACAAACACCTGGAGTCCTTCCCCAGGCAAATAAAGCATCACTAAGTTTCAGAGTAGCTGTTTTATTGAGCTGTAACACTTGGAGGAAAGTTCTCTATCCTGATACATCTCTGCACCTTGCACCCACCCCACTGCTTGCCCCTGAGGCTGTCACTGTCATTGTCACTGCCTGAAAGGGACCTTGGCTGCCCACCTTGTACAGGGCACACAACCCTCCTCCTTTTTCTTCTAAGAGCTGTAATGTTCCCAGGTTTCCTAGATGCATCCCAATATCATACTTACCTCTCTAAAAACAGCAATATAAAAATTTGTGGATCCTCAACCATTAAAAGTTCCTCTGTCAAGAATTCTCTGTTTACATCTGTATCCAATAGTTTTATTTGGGTTAATTGGTTTTTTTTTAGAGTCTATCTTCCTGAGTCTAACAACTTGAGGTCAGGAACAGTGATTCCCCTAGAAGTTCTTTACACCCTTAATCATCAGGGAAATGGAAACAAAACAACCCTGAGAATCTACCTCACACCCATAAGTTCTTTATATAGTTTGGATGTTAGACCTCTATTGGATGTAGATTTAGTGAAGATCTTTTTCCAATCTGTAGGCTGCTGTTTTGTCCTATTGACAGTGTTCTTTGCTTTACACAAGCTTTTTAGTTTCATGAGGTCCCATTTGTCAATTGCTGATCTTAGATCCTAAGCCATTGGTATTGTGTTCACGAAATGTTTCCCTGTGCCTATGCATTCAAGGATATTTCCCACATTTTCTTGTTATAGATTAAGGGTATCTAATTATACGTTAAGGTCCTTGGTCCACTTGAACCTGAGCTTTGTACAAGGTGATAAATAAGGTTCAATTTGCATTCTTTGACAAGCAAACCACCAGTTAGAGCAGCATTATTTGATGAAGATGCTTTCTTTATTCCATTGTATGATATTGGCTTCTTTGTCAATAATCAAGTGTCCATAGGTATGTGGGTTTATTTCTGTCTTTTCAATTCTATTTCCTTGATTAACCTGCCTCCTTGTCTCTATACAAATACCATGGAGTATTTGCTCTGCAGTGCAACTTGAGGTCAGGGACAGTGATTCTCATAGAAGTTCTTTACATCCTTAGTCATCAGGGAATTGGAAATCAAAATGACCCTGAGAATCCACCTTACACCAGTCAGAATAGCTAAGATCAAACCCTCAAGTGACAGCACATGCTGATTGGGATGTGAAGGAAGAGGAACACTCCTCCATTGCTGCTGGGATTACAAACTGCTACAGCCACTCTGGAAACAAGTCTGGTGATTTGTCAGAAAGTTAGTAATAGTTCTACATGAAGACCCAACTATACTTCTCCTAGGTGTATACAAGAAAGATGTTACATCATACTATAAGATTACATGCTCCACTATGTTCATAGCAGCCTTATTCCTAATAGCCAGAAGATGGAAACAAGCCACATGTCCCTCAAATGAAGAATGGATACAGAAAATGAAGTTCACTTACACAGTGAAATACTATTCAGCTATTTAAAAAAAGGACACCTTGTGATTGCTTTATTCTCACAAGTCGCGTTGGGGGAAAGGAGGAGGGAACTGGGATGGAAAATGGACAGGGGGCATGTGAAAGTGGAGGGGAGTGGGGAACCTGATCTGGTATTGGGTGAGGGAAAAGGGCGAAAGTACTGAGGGCCAACAGAGGGACTGGAATCAGGCAATGTCAGGCGATAAGAAGGTGAAGGGACCCTCTAGAATGCACCAGAAACCTGGGAGGTTAGAGACTCTCAGGATTCAAAGGAGAGGTACCTTAGGTGAAATTCCCTAGACTGGGAAGAGGGAACTTATAGAGTCCACCTCCAGCAGGAAGACGGGACATCAAGTGAGGAATGGGGTTGCCTTCCCACAGTCACAACTCTGACCCATAATTGTTCCTGTCTGAAAGAATTACATGGATGGAAATGGATAGGAGCCTGAAGAAAGAAGGTCCATCAACAGACCCAAAGTGGGTTCCAGCTCAAGGGGAGGTCCCAAGGCCTGACACTATTACTGAGGCTATGGATCTCTCACAAAAAAGGACATAGCATGACAGCACTCAAACCAGACCCAAAGAGTAAGGTGCAGATATTTGCACCCAACCAATGGACAGAAGCAGCTGACCCCTGTTGTTGAATTAGGAAAGGCTGAAAGAAGCTGAGGAGAAGGGTGATCATGTAGGAGGACAAGCAGTCTCAATTAAACTGTACCCCCAAGATCTCTCACACAGTGAACCATCAACCAAGCAGCATACACCAGCTGATATGAGGCCCCCAACACACACACAGTAGAGGACTGCCAGGTCTGTGTTCATTCAGAGACGATACCCCTAACTGTCAAGAGACTGGAGGCCCCATGGTATTTAGAGGTCAGATGGGGTAGGGGGTGGGGACATCCACGTGGAGACAGGGGATTGAAAAGCAGGTATGGGATATGGAGCAGTCAGAGGGTAGACAGGGGGAAGAAATAAAATATGGAGTGTAAAAAATAAATTAATTAAAAATTAAATGAATAAAAAAAAAAGACAACAACAACAAAACCAAAAATGAGGACATCATGAATTTTGCAGGCAAATGGATGGATCTAGAAAATCTCATTCTGAGTGAGGTATCCAAGACCCAAAATGACATGCATGGTATGTACTCAATGATAAGTGGATATTAGCCAAGAATGAACAGTATATCCATGATACACCCCAACGACCACAAAAAGTTTAACAAGATGGAAGGCCCACATGAGAATATTTCAATCCAACTTAGAAGTGGCAACAAAATAATCACAGGGTGCAGAGAGAGGAAGAAACCTGAGTGAGAGAGGGGAAGGAGGAAAAGGGGATATTACCAGGTATGAGGGTGACAACTAGAAGTCTTAGATGCAGCTAAACACACTACAACTAGCTTTTCCACATCATTTGACAAAAGACTATGAATTGTATATCCTCTTGTGTCAACAATACTAAGGCTGAAACGCCTCAGAGCACACAATTGTGACCTTGTGTCCCTGACATTCAGTCTGGCATGCAGTAGGTTTTCATGCACTGCAGGAACAAACCTCCTATGGCTGCCATTAATTTTGTTTATTAATTATCAAATATATTCTTCTCTGTATAGCTTTTTTAAAGCATGGTTTTTTTTTAGCTTTTTTGAGACAGGGTTTTTTTGCGTATCCCTGGCTGTCCTGGAACTCACTCTGTAAACCAGTCTGGCCTTGAACTCAGAAATCCACCTGCCTCTGTCTCCCAAGTGCTGGGTTGGCTTGGTGACTGGGAAAAGTAAGCAGAAGGAAAAAAGTATATGAGCAAATACATTGTGTGGAATTCTCAAGGAACTTACAAAACTAAGAAAAATTGAAAGAGACAGACAAAGAGCAGGAGAAGCTCAGATACATAAACACAGAGAATATACTTGGGATTGGTCAGTTTTCATGACTTAGAGACATTTTAGAATATTTTCTGTGCTATTTATTCAACCAATTAAAGTTTCATTTCACTTGAATGATTTAAATATTTTTATATATTATCTCTCTACATAAACTGATTATTTCTATAACACATTCCTATACATTTTACATATAAGATATAGTCTGCTAAATACTACTGTACATTGCGCACACACACACACACAAAACTAAAGTCAAAGTAGCAAGTGCATACTTAATACTGGTTACAAGAGGAGAAGAAAAAAAATCCCTGTTTTAAGTCTTCAAGTTGAATAAAAGAAATAACTGATTACAAAGTAGCCTAAGGTTTAATGGCTTTGTTATACTATGTTTTTAGCTTTAATGCTCATCATTACTAAATATCATTGTGGTAAACACTAATAAGCTGAAATAAAGCATACATCTTCATGAGCTATGGGCCTGTAAGGCTTTACTTTAGTAATCTCTCTCCTAGAACATAAAGATATTGTGACTCTATGAGGTCAAAATTACATATTGATAGTTGGATTCAATATCTAAAATCATTCTAAATATAAAACCATTTTAATATAGCAGATTATTCTAGAAACTTAAGAACCTAGTTACTTTTCTGTTGCAAAATCCAATGATGCATGAAAGGTTATATCTATAATATAGGGCAAAGTTTAAGGAAGAAATCCAGGAAAACAAACATTTGAAAAATGTATTACACCACAGCAAACATTCATTATTTCTATTTGTACACCTTAATCTCATATTAACTTACCAAAAAAAAGTTACTTGGAGATTTCCATTGTTTGGATTAGGGAAAATCGCATCATGGTATACTGTGATGTGCTGTTCTGGTGCTAACTGTCATGTAACTTGTAACAGCTCAGAGTGGTGTGTGAGGCTTATAAGCTTACTGTAAAAAAACCTATTTCCATAAAGCTGATTAGAAACAGGAATTACCTAAATATGTTTTTATAATTCTGTTTGATGCTGAAGCTGTTGGACATAAGTAATATTAATTAAATGCACAATAAAAGATCCTATTCAGCAACCTTAAGTGATTCAAGTTTAGTAAGGCACCGTTCCAATTATTTTTTATACTGATTATACACAGGCTCACTGTGTTTTATAAATAAGGATTGATTCTTGCCTGATAATAAACTTTACCAATTAACCTTGTCTTTATTTGGATCTTTTATTTTCTATTTGAAGCCCTAATCTAGTTTTTACTAGCCATTTATTTTTTATAATTTATTTTTGATTTTATTTATTTATTTATTTGGTTTTGTCAAGACAGGGTTTCTCTGAGTAGCCCTGGCTGTCCTGGAACTCACTCTGTAGACCAGGCTGGCCTGGAACTCTGCCTCCCATGTGCTGGGATTAAAAGCATGCACTGCCACCACCCAGCTTACTAGCCATTTATTATGAGAAAAAAAATAATTTCAAAAGTGAACAAAATTTACACAAATTATTGATATTTTCTTCTGTAGACACTTCCTGAAAGTGAACTGATATATCTCTAAAACTGAAAAAGTATCATCTAGTCGTCTGCTTACCTGAAAGAGAGGCCACTCTTCCCATGCTGCTTCTTGGGGCAAACAGAAGGAGCTGGCACCTCTTGAGCAGAGCTGTGTCAGGTAGACTCTCTGACAGGGCTGGCACGAGAATGATGGCCATCTGTTCTAATCTTCAGATACATCACATTGTCAACCTTTAGCAAAACTATTAGTTTTTCCTTCTTGTAGGACTATGTAGTGATTGCACTGAAATGGTAATTGTATTAATACTATTATCTTTATTTTTTCTTTTCTTTTATTGGATATTTTCTTTATTTCCATTTCAAATGTTATCCTTCTTCCCAGTTTCCCCTCCAGAAACCCTCTATCCCCTCCCCTTGCTTCTATGAAGGTGTTCCCCCACCCTCCCACCCATTCCTGACTCCCCATCCTGGCATTCCCCTACACTGACTGGGGCATCAAGCCTTCATAAGACCAAAGGCTTCTCCAACAAGGCCATCCTCTGCTACATATGCAGCTGGAGTCATGGGTCACTCCATGTGCACTCTTTGTTTGGTGGTTTAATCCCTGTTACTGTATGCTTGCCTTCTGTCAAGTAAAGTTGTGCTCCTGATGCGACCACTTGCCTCTAAGTATTAAAGTGGCCCTGGGTGGAAGTTTTGCTATATTTTTTACTTAGCATGAACGGAGGAAGATTTAAAGCCAGCTAGTCTTAACTGTAGTGCTAAATACAAATGACAATGAACTCTTATCTTGAAAACATGAAACAAAGTCATATTCCTAAGTGCACTAGCTAGATTCTGATATTTTTCAGTATTTGATAGACAATGGCACAAATTAACAATTCCCTTTATTCTATTTTTTTTAATTTTCTCTGATGCGATGGTCTTCCTAGTTATTCTGTCAAGAATGATACATTTCCAAAAATAATTGGGTTACAAATGTTCATATATTCATTTTAAATGAAATGTAAAAATGAGTCAATATTAAAAAGTTCTGTATTTTTGCTTATCTAAAATATCTTATCCTATGCAATCCTACTAGTATATGCATTCATAGGAACACATCTTCTAGCACAGTGCTTTGTGCTTAATTGTGATAAATTCAGTTATTCACATTCTGCTTTCAAGTTATAGTCAACAAAATCTTCAGTTAAAACAGTGCTGTGCAATAAATCCTCCAGATTTTCATCTTGTTTTGAATATCATTTAATTGTTACATTGAAAACATTAAAGCTTCATGTAACAGCAATAGGTAGATCCCCTAAAAATGCCATTTTACTTTGCTTTCACTGCATAATGTTAACCCTCACAATGGAAAACTCCATACAGGAAAGGCAATGATGCAATCCGTTTAACTGGCTACCTTCACAACTATTACAGGAACAAGTATCAGACAATGAGTGTTAAATCATGACGTCATAACTAAGCCTGGTGCAAGTTATTCTTGACTTTGCTCGGTTGAATGTCAAATGGATAAAATGGGACTATCCTATTGATTCATGTTAAATTTTCAGCCATGGGCTATTTGGTGAATAAAGTAAGTAAATATCTTTTGCATAAGACAAACATCAACTCAGTGCAATTATTGGAGGTATCAAGAGACAGTTCTAATGTGTTTCATGCTTCAGAGGCTACATCTGCCAAAAATTCATAGCAATCAATCAACATTTTCCTGCTGCATTTCATATCTTAACCCATTGGGGGTAATTATTGTGAGTGGGATTTCCTTTTATTAGATGAAATTGTTTGGTATATTGATTAACCTATTGTTCCTTAGTGACTGCTTTATATTCAGCTACAATATTAAAACTGTAATCTGTGACTTTTTCTCTTTTTTTTTTAGGAAAATGTGTCTCACTCCACACAATGTAACACAATTCACTGCTTTTGAATAGAATCATCTCTCTGTGTGCACTGTTATAATCTACAATTCAGAATTATGAAGCTCAACAAAAGAATAAAACGAGCAAACCACTTATCTTTCTTCACTGACAAACTTTTGTCTTGATTCTAGATTGGTCTTGGTGGTCACCGAGGGTTTCTCAGACTCAGGTATAACTGTGAGAGTTGCTTCTCTGTTCACTGCAATAGGGGGATGCAAAATGATGTCATAACTGTTAGCTGTTTGTAGCAATAATTTAGACTTAACTGCAAAAATGATGTGCAATTCAATGAATATTCCCAAGGAAGGAGCAGAAGTGAATAAAAGACACATTGCGCTTTGTTTCCATTTGAGACTTTTTTTTAAATTTGTTTTTAATTAATTATTGTACTTACTTATATTCCAAATGTTGCCCCCTTTCCTGGTTCCCCCTCCACGAATTCTTCACCCCTTCCCTGCCCCTTAACTTATGACAGGATGCTCTCACACCTGCCCACCCTCCTTTTCATGTGGTGTGTCTCCTAGCCCTCAAACAGAGCAATGCTAAAAGAAACTATTTAAATGCATTTATTAGGACTTTGATAACAGAATGGCAGCAACCATAGATTTCTAAAGAATGGCAGAAGATTATTTCCAATTCAGGCATTTCTAATTGTCATGATTAAACCAAATAGCCTATAGTTGTGTTTGGGTTGACCAGCACAATATGTTTCAATGTGGTTGACATTTAAAAGATGTAATAGTTTATATAAAATAACTAGATTTTCTCTTTTTAATTGAGAAAATATTAAAACATTTGGCCCTCCTGAGCCCCTGGCAATACATTCAAGGCGGATTGGCAGAACCTCTCAAGTCCTGAGGACCTGCAGATGCCTTCCTAAAGAAGCTCAGCTTTTAAGCCCTCAACTTTTATCATATTTTATTTGTGGACATGGGTTTCTCTGAAATCCATCATTGTAAGAAAAGAAAGCCTGCATAGAAACACAGAAGGAGCTCAATAAGTTTCCCATGTTTGCACAGATGTGAGAGGGAGACTTGAATTCAGACTGGGTTCTGTTATGCCAAGTTTGTATTCTATCATGAATCAGCCCCTAAAGCTCCAGACCTTTTCCCTTTAATACAAACAAAATGACCAATCATTCAAAAATTGAGTTTGTCCATCAATAATTATAAGATATTGTGTGTGTAAAACATTTTTCAAGATATGATTAGGAACATACTGGAAATATTTATCAGAGTCTTTCTGTAAATTTTAAAAAGGATCTTAAAAATTGGAAGAGAAATAACATTCAGAGTGTGATACGGTGTCTTTAAAATGGCTATAGGTATACGGATAGGTTATTGTGGGACTTATCTTTATCCTGGGAGCTACCACAAGGACAGGCCTGGCAAGATCTGCACACTGGTACAATTGTAGCACTAATGCCATAGAGATCACCAACCACTTTCTGACTGGGTTTAAGACTCTCTCCACAAATTGAAATGTGTATCTGACATCCTCAGGAAGACCAAGATCTTGAGTCAAAATATGTCTGTGTAGGGAAGAATCTACTGCTATCATCATTCTAAATAGACATAGCATAAAACCAAGCCCTAATAAGTTATAATCATATTTATATATTAGTATATCCTTCTTCCCTATTTAATGTGGAGTTAATCCTTGGCACTGATTAAATATATCTAAAGCACTGGGAATAGAGAGGGCATGTATTAATTCACTGAACAATGAAAAAGTGAACTTCTTTCACCTATATAACAGAAGTTTAATGAATGTCATACATACATCAATTAAAAATATTAATGAATGTTCAGTAATTGGATTGTCAAGTGGAAGTATGTGTGTTTTCATATCATGAACTTTATTATCAATTTGGCTGGATAAAATACTATCTTTTACTAGACATAAACACAAAGAAGACCATCTTTAAAACGTAAGCATTATCACAAAAATAAACTGTTTATTGGCAACATTATAAGTTTATCATGCTTCTTGGGTGGATAACAGTCACCCCTGTTTTACCATGAATTTCTTTTCCAGTTTCTCTCTCTCTCTCTCTCTCTCTCTCTATATATATATATATATATATATATATATATATATATATATATATATTATTCCTCTCCTATAGTTAAAGTCAAAATGCAAATTCTAAGCAAAGTGGAACTTTTTCCCACAGAATACTTCAAGGAACATGCTATATACAGGATTAAAATTTGTTAAGACAAAAGGGAATCAACTGAGAAACAATAAGCCATTATAAACTGTTATAATAATCACATTAGAACGGAGAGGATTTATTTGACCAAAATAAATACATTTCAGCCCAGTGGTATTAGAAATGAAAGTGAAGAGCCTGCATAAAATTAATCTTAATTATTTTAGGAGTCAAATCCAAAAGTGGTGAAGGAAAACATGGCTTTCATTTATATATATATATATTAGACATAAAGAGCTCCTTAATGAAACCTCTGTAGGCTCCTTGGAGCACAAATAAATGATTAAAATAGTTTGAGTAAGAGTTGACTTTGAGGGAATCAAAAACACTTGGATTTGAGAAAAAACTCCTTTAGGCCAAACTCATTTTAATGAGTTTAAAGGCTTTGCAAATGCAAAACATTTGAAAAATGGGGAATATGATGCAGAATCTAAAACAGCTCCAATTTTCACTAGATTTTATTACCTAGGAGAAGGAATCCACATTTTCCACTTTGTAACATCACCTTCCCCGAAATCTTTATACAATCATCCCAAAAATTCCATCAACTCATTACAGTATCATGTATATATAATAAAGACATTATCACACCATCAACCTTACATGTTAGGCTACGGACTTAAGGAAATCTCTCATCAATATGCTATAATTCGTAATGTTGATAGACATGTGGTGGTTCGCATGTTTTAGTAGCATAGCTTTCTATGGTCTAGCTGAAGAGTGGTGTCTGAAGAGAAGAGGAGAGTGACTTGTCTCATGCCATGTATGTAAGTGGAACAGAATTTCAAATTAAATTATTTGATGACATCTTTCTAATAAATTAACACAATTGGCATCTTCTCAATAATTCCCAGTATTCAGAATTTCTTGTTCCCTCTCTCTCTGCCTCTCCATGTCTCTCTCCCATCTCTCTCTCTCTCTCTCTCTTTCTTTCTCTCTCTCTCTCTCTGTGTGTGTGTGTGTGTGTGTGTGTGTGTGTGTGTGTGTGTGTGTGTGTGTGTTTGTGTGTGTGCGTGTGTGAATGTATGTGTAAAAACCAGAAGACAACCTTGGATTATTTTACTCAAAAGCTGACCACCTTGATTTCTGCAGAACCACTTTCTGGTCTGGGACTTTTCCAACATACTAGACTAGCTGAGCTATGAGCTTCAGGGATATGCCTGTATCTTTCTCTACATGGCTAGGTTTATAAGCTCGTGTCACTGAGAATGGTTTACTTACATGGGTTCTGGTGAACAAACTTATGTCTTCACTCAGCGTTTGTGGCAAGCACATTACTAGCTGAGGCATCTCTTTAATACCCTCACTCTTATTATCAATTCTTGCACTTCACATGGGAAGCTACTTGAAGTAATAATAGGTGGTCATATTTTCTGTCCCAAATAACTAAGCTGCCTTAGTTAAACATGCATATGGATGCAGAAAATGTTCATAGAGTTGGAGAACCATAGAGTATTTTTATTCTAAATAAACATATACAGGTAAAGTTTTCTGGATTTGCAAATCATATTCATGTTCAAAATTAAACATGGAACAAGTATAAGTAACGTGATGCTTTATAGACATATAGGGAGAAAGAAATAGAAGTAGGCATTGGCCAAACTGATTGGCACAGGAGTTACTTGTTCCATGATGGTTATTAATTCTAGTTTTATAACTACTCTATGAGCAGAAACTGTAATAAAAAAAATCTCAAGAAAGAATGGCTAGTATTGGCTAACACATACAGAGAAAATTAAGTATCCACAAAAAAGCAAAGTTAAAACAAGAAAAAAAATGTGTGTGGGGGGGAGGCAAACCAATAACTGTAGTAACTCACCAAAACAGGAATGTAGATGTGAGCAAGCTATATTTACAGATTAACCAGGACTCTTCCATAGGATCCAAATTTGAGGGACAAAGTTCGATGCTTACATTAAATAACTGTCTCATTAGTCTTGCAACTCACTTTAAGGAACACAGACTTTTTTTTTTTTTTTACTAAAGTACCATGAATATGAAACTGGGTCTCCATTAAAATGAAGTGCTTATGTTTACACTGAATAAAAAGAGGAAAAGAACTCAAGTCAGGAGGCTAGATAGACATCTGGCTTGAAAATCAGAGCAGGAGGAGTAGAAATACAGGGACAAACATAAAAGGAAGTTCAAAGCAGAGATTTTGAGTGGAATTAATGGCAATCTGTATCATTGCAAAATGGTAATTTTTAACTGAGAAGATTGAACACATCAGAGGGCATAGCTCTACAGGGGAATAAGGGAAGAATCCAGTTTTTATTAATGATGTAAGTAAGAGTACAGAAAGTAGCTTCTGACTTAGATGTCACTGACACTGAGTGATGGATGCCGGTATCCTCTTATATTCGTCACCAAGGACAAAGGTCACACCTTGGCAAATGAACAAATGAGATGGAGACATCATGCAGGGGATTCTGGTGGTCTGTGTACAGCAGCCTCATCTGGAGTAGAGACAGGAGCAGCTTCACATTCCCCAGAGCTCAGAAGTGTTTAGGCTTAGACAGGAGTCAGTTCAGGTTTAATTTTTGCATCAGAAAGATTTGAAAAGACATCATCTGAACTCTTAACACCTCATATATAAGAATATCAGGTAAAATATGCTTCAACAGATACTTTGTTCAGAGCAGCTAGTGTTAGTTTTAAATGAGGATATCCATCATATAATACCCACATAGCCATGCAATATGTTTGGCCATGCCAATCCCCACTATTACATTTCTTAAGCCCAAACCTTTCCTCCTGGTACGTCTTTCCTCCCTGATTTTACATCTGAAATGAATACACAATGTGTGTCTTTGTGAGTTTCTCTCATCTCACATAATTTATTCGTCTAAATACCTATTCATTTTTCTGTAACATAATTTCTTTTTGTTCGCCAGAAGAAAACTATTTTATACACAAACACAATATTTATTTGACCTATTCATTCATTACTGGACACCTATAAATCAATTAATTTGAATTTGAAAGACACTAAAGGCACACTAATGAAGTGTTGCTCCTGTTGGTGTTGATGTTTTTGATTATTGTTATTTTCTGGAAAGGAGAGAACAGGATCCATTTGATAGCCAGGGCTACTTGGTGGGCAAAATATAAAATAAGGAGAGGACTATTGGTTCTAGGAACTCTATGTTGTTCATTTCTACAAACACCTGCTATTTCAGAATGTGACTGTGTAATATATTTTTATTAATCATTTTATTCATTTACCATTCAAATAAAATCTTTCTCAGTTTCCCATCAACAAACCCTCTAACCAATGCCCTTTGTCTCTATGAGCATTCTCCTCCACCCACGCACCCAACCCAGCCTCACCCCTCTAGCATCCCCCTATGCTAGGGCATCAACCCTTCTCAGGACCAAGGGCCTCCCCTTCCATTGTTGACAGATACGTCTATCCTCTGCTACATATATATCTGGAGCCATGGATCACTCCATGTATATATACTCTTTGGTTGGTGGTTTAGTCCCTGAGAGCTCTGGGTGGTCTGGTAGTTGATATTATTCTTCTTATGGGGTTGCAATCCCCTTTACCTCCTTCAGGCCTGGCCCTAGCTCTTCCACTAGGGTTCTAGGGCTCAGTCTGAGAGTTGGCTGTGAGTATCTGCATCAGTATTAATCGGGTGCTGTCAAAACCTTTCAAAGAAGAGCCAGCCATAACAGGCTCCTGTCAGCAAGCATTTCTTGGCATCAACAATAGTGTGGGGGTTTGGTATCTGCAGATGGGATGGATCCCTAGATGGGTCAGTCTCTGAATAGACTTTCCTTTAGGCTCTGTTCCATTTTTTTCCCCTGTCTTTCCTTTGGACAGGAACATTTCTAGGTTAAAAATTTTGAGATGTGTGGGTGGCTCCATCCCTCAATTGGGGGCTAGAGGTGGTCTCTACAGGTACTATTTCTACCTTGTTGGGTATTTCAGCTAAAGTCATCCAGTTGGGTCCTGGGAGCCTCTCACCTCCCTAGCATCTGGGACTTCCTAGTGGTTACTCCTAGTTCTTCGTCCTCACTGCTGCATATTCATATTCAATTCCTGACCCTATGTACTTGTCTCCTGTCCCTTCCCATATCTGATATTGCCCACTCTTTTTTCCTTCCCCATCCTCTCTCCCTCTCAGGTATCTCCCTACCTCTACCTCCTGTGATTATTTTGTTCTACCTTATATTCAGAATTGAAGCAACCACAATTCTTCTTTATTCCTAAGTTCCATATGTTTTGTGGGTTGTACCATAGGTATTCTGAGCTTTGGGGCTAATATCCACTTATCAGTGAGTGCATACTATGTGCCTACTATGTGTCTTTTGTGTTGGGGTTACCTCACTCAGGATGATATTTTTCTAGTTCCATCCATTTGCCAGTGACTTCATGAAATTACAGGCAAATGGATGGATTTTGAAGATATCCTGAGTGAAGTAACCCAGTCACAAAAGAGCACACATGATATGTACTCATTGGTAAGTAGACATTTCTTTAGGTGCTTCTCAGCCATTTGAGATTTCTCAGTTGAGAATTCACTGTGTAGCTCTGTAGCACACATTTTACTTGGTTTGCTTGATTCTTTGGAGTCTAACCTCTTAAGCTCTTGTATATTTTAGATATTAGCCCTTTATCAGATATAAGGTTGGTAAAGATCTTTTCCAAATCTCTAGGTTGCCATTTTGTCTATTGACAGCGTCCTTTGCCTTACAGAGGCTTTTCAGCTTCATAAAGTCCCATTTGTCAATTGTTGATCTTAGAGCCTGAGCAGTTGGTGTTCTATTCAGGAAAATTTCCCGTGGGCCAATGTATTTGAAGCTATTTTCCATTTTTCTTGTATTATATTTAGTATATCTGTTTTTATGTGGTGGTCATTGATCCACTTGGACTTGAGCTTTACAAAAGAAATAACTATGAACAATTTGCATTCTTCTACATGCAGACCAGCACTATTTTTTGAAAATGCTTCCTTTTTCTACATTATCAGTTTGGTTTCTTTGTCAAAAATCAAGTGTTCATAGGTGTGTGAATTTATTTCTGGGTCTTCAATTCTATGCCATTCATTGACCTGTCTGTCTCTGTACCAATACCATGAGTTTTTTACTTATATTTATTTATTTATTATTTTTTTACCAATCACTATTGCTCTGAAGTACACCTGGACATCAGGGATGGTAATTCCCTCAGAAGTTCTTTTATTTTTGAGAATTGTTTTTGATATCCTTAGATTTTGTTATTCCATATGAAGTTGAGAACTGCTGTTTCTATCTCTGTGAAGAATTAAATTGGAATTTTGAATCTGTAGATTGTTGTTTTGTTTGGTTGTGGTTTTTTGTTTTTGTTTGTTTGTTTTCATTTAAAAATTTTTTTAATTAGGTATTTTCCTCATTTACATATCCAATGCTATTCCAAAAGTCCCCCATACCCTCCCCCCCACTCCCCTACCCACCCACTCCCACATTTGGCCCTGGCGTTCCCCTGTACTGGGGCATATAAAGTTTGCAAGTCCAATGGGCCTCTCTTTCTAGTGATGGCCGACAAGGCCATATTTTGATACATAGGCATCTAGAGTCAAGAGCACCGTGATACTGGTTAGTTCATAATGCTGTTCCACCTATAGGGTTGCAGATCCCTTTCGCTCCTTGGGTAATTTCTCTAGCTTCTCAATTGGGGGCCCTGTGATTCATCCAATAGCTGACTGTGAGCATCCACTTATGTGTGTGCTAGGACCCGGCCTAGTCTCACAATAGACAGCTATATCAGGGTCCTATCAGCAAAATCTTGCTAGTGTATGCAATGGTGTCTGCGTTTGGAGGCTGATTATGGGATGGATCCCTGGATATGGCAGTCTGTAGATGGTCCATCCATTTGTCTCATCTCCAAAATTTGTCTCTGTAACTCCTTCCATGGGTGTTCTGTTCCCAATTCTAAGAAGGGGCAAAGTGTCTACTCTTTGGTCTTCATTCTTTTTGAGTTTCATGTGTTTTGCAAATTGTAACTTATATCTTGGGTATTCTAAGTTTCTGGGCTAATATCCACTTATCAGTGAGTACATATCATTTGAATTTTTTGTGATTGGGTTATCTCACTCAGGATAATGCCCTCCAGGTCCAACCATTTGCCTAGGAATTTCATAAATTCATTCTTTTTAATAGCTGAGTAGTACTCCATTGTGTAAATGTACCATATTTTTTGTATCCATTCCTCTCTTGAGGGGCATCTAGGTTCTTTCCAGCTTCTGGCTATTAAAAATAAGGCTACTATGAACATAGTGGAGCATGTTTCTTTCTTACAAGTTGCAACATCTTCTGGATATATGCTCAGGAGAGGTATTGTGGGATCCTCCGATACTACTATGTCCAATTTTCTGAGGAACCGCCAGACTGATTTCCAGAGTGGTTGAACAAGCTTACAATCCCACCAACAATGGAGGAGTGTTCCTCTTTCTCCACATCCACGCCAGCATCTGCTGTCACCTGAATTTTTGATCTTAGCCATTCTGACTGGTGTGAGATGGAATCTCAGGGTTGTTTTGATTTGCATTTCCCTGATGATTAAGGATGCTGAACATTTTTTCAGGTGTTTCTTAGCCATTCAGTATTCCTCAGTTGAGAATTCTTTGTTTAGTTCTGAGCCCCATTTTTAATGGGGTTATTTGACTTTCTGGAGTCCACCTTCTTGATTTCTTTATATATATTGCATATTATTCCTCTATCTGATTTAGGATAGTTCAAGATCCTTTCCCAATCTGTTGATGGCCTTTTTGTCTTATTGACAGTGTCTTTTGCCTTACAGAAGCTTTGCAGTTACATGAGGTCCTATTTGTCAATTCTCGATCTTACAGCACAAGCCATTGCTGTTCTATTCAGGAATTTTTCCCCTGTGCCAATATCTTTGAGGCTTTTCCCTACTTTCTCCTCTATAAGTTTCAGTGACTCTGGTTTTATGTGGAGCTCCTTGATCCACTTAGATTTGACCTTAGTACAAGGATCTAGGAATGGATCAATTTGTATTCTTCTACATGATAACCACCAGTTGTGCCAGCACCATTTGTTGAAAATGCTGTCTTTTTTCCACTTGATGGTTTTAGCTCCCTTGTGAAGATCAATTTACCATAGGTGTGTGGGTTTATTTCTGGGTCTTCAATTCTATTCCATTGGTCTACTTTTTGGTCGCTATACCAGTACCATGCAGTTTTTATCACAATTGCTCTGTAGTGAAGCTTTAGGTCAGACATGGTGATACCACCAGAGGTTCTTTTATCCTTGAGAAGTCTTTTTGCTATCCTAGGTTTTTTGTTATTCCAGTTCAATTTGCAGATTGCTCTTTCTAATTCGTTGAAGAATTGAGTTGGAATTTTGATGGGGATTGCATTGAATCTGTAGATTGCCTTTGGCAAGATAGGCATTTCTACAGTGTTGATCCTGCCAATCCATGAGCATATAAGATCTTTCCATCTTTTGAGATCTTTAATTTCTTTCTTCAGAGACTTGAACTTCTTGTCATACAGATCTTTTACTTCCTTAGTTAGGCTATACTCAACAAAACTGGAAAACCTGGATGAAATGGACAAATTTCTAGACAGATACCAGCTACCAAAGTTAAACCAGGATCAACCAATGATCTAAACAGTCCCATATCCCCTAAAGAAATAGAAGCAGTTATTAATAGTCTCCCAACCAAAAAAAGCCCAGGATCAGATGGGCTTAGTGCAGAGTTCTATCAGACCTTCAAAGAAGACCTAATTCCAATTCTGCACAAACTATTCCACACAATAGAAATAGAAGGTACTCTACCCAACTCATTCTATGAAGCCACAATTACTCTGGTACCTAAACCACAGAAAGATCCAACAAAGATAGAGAACTTCAGACCAATATCCCTTATCAATATCGATGCAAAAATACTCAATAAAATTCTAGCTAACTGAGTCCAAGAACACATTAACAATCATCCATCCTGACCAAGTAGGTTTCATCCCAGGGATGCAGGGATGGTTTAATATATGGAAATCCATCAATGTAACCCATTATATAAACAAACTCAAAGACAAAAACCACATGATCTTCTAGTTAGATGCAGAGAAAGCATTTGACAAAATCCAACACCCATTCATTATAAGTCTTGAAAAGATCAGGAATTCAAGGCCCATATCTAACCATGATAAAAGCAATCTACAGCAAACCAGTAGCCAACATCAAAGTAAATGGTGAGAACCTGGAAGGAATCCCACTAAAAACAGGGACTAGACAAGGCTGTCCACTCTCTCCCTACCTATTCAACATTGTACTTGAAGTCCTAGCCAGAGCAATTCGACAACAAAAGGAGATCAAGGGGATACAAATTGGAAAAGAAGAAGTCAAAATATCACTTTTTGCAGATGATATGATAGTATATATAAGTGACCCTAAAAATTCCACCAGAGAACTCCTAAACCTGATAAACAGCTTCGGTGGAATAGCTGGATATAAAATTAACTCAAACAAGTCAATGGCCTTTCTCTACACAAAGAATAAACAGGCTGTTTTCATTTTTTGAGAGAGTGTTTTGCTGTGTAGCCCTTGCTATCCTGGAACTCACTCTGTAGACCAGGCATGCCATGAATTCAGAAATGAAACATATTTGTAGCCTTCATCTCTCCAAAGGTTACCAGGGTTGAAAAAGAAAGTATGAAATGAACACTCTTATATTACTTCTTTAAGTATCATTTTAGTTGTTGTGTGTCAAATCAAACTCAAATTTTAGACTCATGTGTTATCATATTTGTAACATTCATGTATCTGGGACTGCTTGCCTATTGCTTTGCAACTTAGTTACAGATTTCCAGGTTTAAATAAGGTTTACAAGGTTTTAAGAAAGAGAGTAAACAAATTCTGAGTTAACATGCAGCTAGTGGGACTGGCCTCCATGCCATTCTTTTGGCTAATATATTTTCTTACTTATGGAAACTTAACAATAGCTTCCTTGATTCTTTCATCTTTTCAGAATCTAATAAACCTGACACACCACAGCAAAAGCTGAATAGATGTGAATTTGAATAAATATGCAACAACTTGTGTTTGTTGCTGAAATATTTATTTTTAACACACAGGGCTAAATTTTTGTAAAAAGAATAAAAAATATTGAAGAAAGTTTATCTTTCAAATTTTTTCTATATAAAGTTAAATATCATAAACAAAAGCAGCAGCCATTTGGTCTATCAGTGCCCAGCATTTGCCAGTAGGATCCAATGCACTTCCTCCTTACAAGTTTGAATAATACCTTGTCAACTAGGTTGCCTCAAGACATTAGAAGACATAAAGGATGTCTCAGTGGTATATTTTGTTTCATGATAAATGAAAATTTTAAATAACACTTGAAACATAGACGTCTTCAGAGACAGATCTTTCTTGTTAAAACTGTCACCAAGTTCACCTTGAAACCCTCACCAGTAAATTTAGGATTATGAAGTATGTGTCATAAGATGTGTTTATTTTATAAAAGAATGCCTAGTTAGCATTCATACAAAGCAGAAATTTGCTTCTTTATATACAGAAGTAAAGAAAATGGACAAATCGTTACATATTTTTGTTTAAAGGTTCATATTGTGATTGGAACAGATCACTTATGAGAACCTCTCTATAGAAAAACACAGAAAATACATATATAAATGAAACAATAATTGCATTTCAAAAATTAATTCAATTAATTGTCATTCAGAAAAAGTGACTAGTATTTGCTTAATGCATGTAGTGGAAATATACAAAATGACATTGAAGTTACCTCATTGGCCAGAGATTAGTTTTCTTCTCCAATCCTTTCTCAAAATAGTAATGTGTTCTCCATAAATGTCCAAGGTGTAACTGAGTCATGAACATGCATTCTCTTTACAGTAAGTCTTTCTATTTATTTATTTTATTTATTTATTTTTATTTTTTTATTTTTTGTTTTTTTTCGAGACAGGGTTTCTCTGTATCGCCTTGGCAGTCCTGGAACTCACTTTGTAGACCAGGCTGGCCTTGAACTCAGAAATCCACCTGCCTCTGCCTCCCAAGTGCTGGGATTAAAGGTGCGCACCACCACCACCCAGCTAAGTCTTTTTAAATACATGTTTAATCCTAAACACAAATTGCTAAGACAAAGGAATTAATGCTGATTTTGAAAAAAACACAACTAATGTTCTCTCTCAAGAATCCAAAAGACCCAACAAGCAGCTTCAAGAGTCAGATGCAGATATTTGCACCCAATCCATGGACAGAAGCTGCTGATACTTTTTTGAATTATCGAAAAACCAGAAGAAGCTGAGGAGGAGGGTGACCCTGTAGGAGTACTAGAAGTCTCAACTAACCTGTACCTCCAAAATATCTCAAACACTGGACCACCAACCAGGCAGCATACACCAGCTGATATGAGGCCCCAAACACACATATAGCAGAGGACTGCTGGGTCTGGGTTCAGTCAGAGAAAATGTACCTAACTCTCAGGAGACTGGAGCCTCCAGGGAGCATAGAGATCTGGTGGAGTGGGGGTTAGGGTATGGGGACATCCTCGTGGAGACAGGGATGAGGAGAGGAAGTATGAGATGTGGAACAGTCTGAGGGTAGGCAAAGAGGGGAATAAAATCTGGACTATAAATAAATAAATAAATAAATAAATAAATAAATAAATAAATAGGTAAATTAAAGATAAAGAATACCATTATTTCTGTAAAGATTTACCAGAATCTAGTATGTCTCTTCATCCACTAAGTGTGCTTGTGGCCATATTTGTTTTCAATGACACATTACCTTAAGATAGAACATCCACTATTATGCTATGTTTTCACCAATGACAGATTATACTGGCCAAGTTCTTAATTTGTAAGAGGAATTTGGTGTTGTTTAAATGATCTGAAGGTATTGATATATTCAGTGGTATTCAATGGCAGTGTACTGCAAATAAAACTTCAGAAGAACTAAAATAACAGAGCCATATGTATTTTCAAGGAAATGTTTGAAGAATCATAACACTGTTCTTAACTTACATTGATTTTAAACTATTTCATGTAGAAATTTACTTTATTACATTAAAATAAGCCTTTCTGTTATTATTTGATAGATTGAAGCAAAATATTATTAATTAGAAAGAAATTAGTTTTAAATAAGAGCCAACAAAATATATCAGCTGGTAAAAGTAATGGCTGTAACAGCAATTCAACAACCTGAATTTGATTAAAAAATATGAAGATGAAAGGAAATTGACTCCACAGTGTTGACCTTTACCTCCAGCTATTTTCCAGGAGTGCTATCTGATGCACACACTATAGTAATGAAGTAATTAATAAAAATTTATCTTCAGCCAAAAAAGAGATTATAAATCGATGCTTGAAAAATGGCTTAGAATAATATTTAAAATGCAGATTTACTGTGAGCTTAGTACTTACCCAATTCTCACTGATCCTGCAGAACACGCAGGTCCAGTTCCCAGTACTGTCGGTAATGCCATTCCCATGGGAGCCAACCCTTCTCTGGCCTGCACAAACATCAGGAATACATGAAATGAGCAAATATATGTTCAAGCAAACACTCTCACATGAAATAAAAACAAATGCTTTTTAAGTTAGAATTCAAATGATATATTTCTTTCTTTCTGCCTCTCTCTGTGTGAACAAGGTATGATATCCAAAAGAAGTACAGGAGAATGTGCCTATGTGAAGATTTAGGTTGAATCTCTGGGGTCAAAAAAATTAGGAAAGCAGCATAAGTCATGTACTTCAATATTACTGTAACCTTAAATATATAGAACTTCATTTCCATAATGTATCATTAATGTATCATTAATGTAGAATTAATAATGACTAATCACATACATTGCTATCTTCAAAACTGTCAGCTTAATTTGCATTATTGATACAAGTGTACAAATATCAATATCTAATATATGTGCTAATAATTATTTTTTTCTTATATAAGTATATTTTCTCTAGTAAAAGATGTGTCATTTATTCACAAAATGAAAATCATAGGAAATATTTTATTTCACTATGTTTTCTTTGAAAGAAGAAACTTGCTTTTTCAATATGCTCTCTTAAATTTTTCAGCTGGCATACTATTTGAAAAGGATTGTAGTAGTATTTCACACACATGCATTATCAGGCTTCTTTATTGCTTATCCTTGTCTCCAATGCTTTCGCCTGAACCATTTGCACACTCTGAATAGTCTCTCTTCTTTCCCCTGGTTTTCCTTTCCTTCTTATCATGAGCAATACATTATTCTCCCCACACAACAAGACTTGAAATAGTTTCATGTTTTTGTATTAATCTGAAAACATGGTATGATTATTTAATGTGTCTTCATTTGTAAAACATAATTCCAACTAAAGGGATTACTTCATAGTTGTTCAGTTACATATTGTATTGCAGCTCAATTGTTTCCCATTAGCCTAGCTCAGAAAGTATTTTCCCTTTGAGTAACTGACTTATCCTTGCCTTTGTCTAATTTGAGTCAAGTAACTTCTTCTCCAGGTAATATTCAAAATTAGATAATCAAAATTGGAGTTAAGAAACATAGGTAGAGAATTTCAATGAATGTAACAAAAATGTCTATACTCATTAATTGAAGCATTCATATTAGGTAATTAAGAAAGATCAATTTATGCTCATTATAATAGATTAAATAAATAATAATGAATAGAATTTGATGAAACTGAAATCTAATACAAGTGAGAAATCAAAGAGTGACTATATGAACTGATTAATACAATTTATTTACGTCTTCTTGATTAGTAATCAAGGAGTGTGAAACACTTCAAAACTGCCTATAAAATGGATGAAAACAGAAATTTTATTTATTTTTATTTGATATTTTCTTTATTTATATTTCAAATGTTATCTCCTTTCCTAGTTTCCCCCTATCCCCTCCCCATCCCCCTCCTCACCAACTCACCCACTCCCACTTCCTGGCCCTGGTATTCCCCCACACTGGGGCATAGAGCCTTCACAGGACCAAAAGCCTCTCCTCCCATTGATGACCGACTAGGCCATACTCTGCTACATATGCAGCTATAGATATGAGTCCCACCATGTGTTTTCTTTGGATGGTGGTTTAGTCCAAGGGAGCTCTGGAGATATTGGTTATTTCATATTGTTGTTCTTCCTATGGGACAGCAAACCTCCACATAAAACCAGAGACACTGAAACTTATAGAGAAGAAATTGTGGAAGGGCCTTGAACATATGGGTACAGGGGAAAAATTCCTGAACAGAATACCAATGGCTTGTTCTGTAAGATCAAGAATTGACAAATGGGACCTCATAAAATTGCAAAGCTTCTGTAAGGCAAAAGACACTGTTAATAAGACAAAAAGGCAACCAAAAGATTGGAAAAAGATCTTTCCCATTCCTAAATCTGATAGAAGGCTAATATCCGATATATACAAAGAACTCAAGAAGTTAGACTGCAGAGAAACAAATAATACTATTAAAAAATGGGGTACAGAGCTAAATAAAGAATTCTCAACTGGGGAATACTGAATGGCTGAAAAGCACCAATAAATAAATAAATAAATAAATAAATAAATAAATAAATAAATAAATAAATGAAAAGAAAAGAAAAGAAAAAACAAAAAAAAAAGAAAACCTCTCCATTTTTAGTCATCAGGGAAAACAGAAATTTTGAAAAACTAGGTTGATAGAAAGAATAGCAAAAGAAAATCTTCCCATTGTTGGGCTTTTTGGCTAATGTCATCCCCACTGAGTCCTGAAAGTCTCTCACCTCCCAGGTCTCTGCTACTTTCTAGAGGGTACCTCCCTCTGTCCCCACAAGGATGCATATTTTCATTCATTGTCAAGACCCTCTGGGCTTCTCTCCTGTTCCTACACCATACCTCATCCTTTACCCCTTTTTCCATTCCTCCTCCCCTCTCCCACTCAGGTCCCTCCCTCCCTCTGCCATCCAGGATTATTTTTTCCCCCTTCTAAGGGGGATTGAACTACACTCACTTGGACCTTTCTGTTTGTTATGCTTCTAATGGTCTGTGATTTGTATCCTAGGTATTCTGTATATTTGGCCAATATCAACTTATCAGTGAGTACATACCACACATGTCCTTTTGGGTCTGGGTTACCACACTCAGGATATTTTCTAGTTCTATTCATTTTCCAGATATACTGAATCTAATAAAACTATTGATAAATGAGACCTCATGAAACTGAAAAGCTTCTGTAAGGCAAAAGTCACAATCAATAGGACAAATTGGCAACTTACATATTGGCAAAAAAATCTTCAATAACCACACATCTAATAGAGTCCTCAGATCCAAAATATATAAATAACTCAAGTTAACCTCCAAGAGAGAGCAAATAACACAATTAAAAAATGTGGTACAGAGCTAAACAGAGAATTCACAACAGAAAAATCTCAAGTGGCTAGAAGCACTTAAAAAAATGTTTGAAATACTTAGGCATCAGAGAAACGCAAATCAAAACAACTCTGAGATTCTACCATACATCAATCAGAATAGCTAAGATCAAAAACTCAAGTGATAGCATATGCTCGTATGGATATGAAGAAAGAGAAATACTCCTCCATTGCTGGTGGGATTGCAAACTGCTACAACCACTCTGAAAATCAATCCTGTGGTTTCTCAGAAAATTGGAATTAGTTCTACCTGAAGACCCAGCTATATCACTCTTAGACATATGCAAAAGATGCCCACCATACCAAAAGGATATGTGCTCTACTATTTTCATAGCAACCTTATTTGTTATAGTCAGATGCTGATAAACAACCCAAATGTCCCTCAACCGAGGAATGGATAAAGAAAATGTAGTTCATTTACACAATGGAATACTATTCAGCTATTAAAAATGAGGATGTCATGAATTTTGTTGTTGTTTAAGACAAAGTTTCTCTGTATAACATACCTGGCTGTTCTGGTACTCACTTGGTAGACCTGGCTGGCCTCTAACTCACAAAGATTGCCTACCTCTGCCTTCTGAGTGATTGGATAAATGCATGCAGCCTGGCAAAGACCTTAAATCTTACAGTGGAGTATTATTCAGCTATTTAAAAAAAAAAAAAGTGACAGCTGGGCATGGTGTCACACGCCTCTTATCCCAGTACTCGGGAGGCAGAGGTAAGTGGATTACTGAGTTCAAGGCCAGCCTGGTCTACAAACTGAGTTCCAGGACAGCCAGGGCTACACAGAGAATCCCTGTCTCGAAAAACCTAAAATAAAATAAAATAAAATAAAATAAAATAAAATAAATAAAATAAAAATGACATCAAGAGGCTCTTGTTCCTGTGAAGGTTCTATGCCCCAGTATAGGGAAATGCCAGGGCCAGGAAGCAGGAGTAGGTTGGTTGGTGAACAGGAGGAGGGGGAGGAGATGGGGGTTTTTCAGAGGGGAAAGTAGGAAAGGGATAACATTTGAAATGTATATAAAGAAAATAGCAAATAAAAAAATGACATCATGAATTTTCCAAGCAGATGGATGGAACTAGAAAATATACTGAGTGAGCAGTAACCCAGACCCAAAAGTACATGTATGACAGAAGCCTAGCATAGGTATTCTCTGAGAGACTCTACCAGCAGGTGACTGAGACAGAGACAGATACTCAGAGTAAAGCATTGGATGGAATTCACAGACCCCTATTATAGAGTTAGGGGAAGGATTGAAGGATCTAAAAGAGATGACAAACCCATAGGAAGACCATCAGCTCCCTTGGAAGCTTCCAGAGACTGAATCACCAATCCAAGAGCATACACCTGCTGGTCCAGGGTCACTAGCACTTATGTAGCAGAGAGCTGCCTTGTTTGGCCGAATTGTGGGAGGAAGCAACTAATCCCTTAGAGACCTGATGTCTCAGGGTAAGGGATAATCTCTCAGAGGCAAAGGGGAGGGAGGATGGGGGAAAGAACTCTGTGAAGGTGGGCTGGGACAAGTGGCAACATTTAGGATATAAATAAATAAAACAATCTTAAAGAAGAAAAGAAAAAACAAACTAAACAAATGAGATACAAACAAATTACATATATGAACTCAATACTATAATTCGGGAAAGTAGATTTTTTTCTTCATTTTTTAGGGCTGATTTGAGATTTGTAGGATGGTCGTATAGTTCTAATTTACTGGGGTTTTCTTTCTCTTTCTCTCTCTCTTTCTCTCTCTCTCTCTCTCTTCTTTCTTTCCTTATTATGCTAATGTAGTCTAGCTCTTACTGAAAATGAGTTTGAGATATAAAATTTAGACTTAAGGTACACTGAATTCTTAAATATTAAACAAATAAACAATATGTACTCTGAACATCCTAGACACTGGAAGCAAAGTAATACCCCAATTCTTTTATGAGATTGCTATGCTCTTAATACCAAAAGGAAATAAAGGAACTAAAAGAAAAAATTCCAAAATGCCAATAAATTAACTTCAACAATGTATTAAAAAGACCATACAGCCTGACCTGGAGACATTCATTAACATACTAAAGCTGCTCTTATAATAACGAGGCATTGTATGGAATATCAAACACTATGAGGATACCATAGGAACTTATTCTTGGCTGCAAATGAAAGGTTGCTAATAAAAACCTACACCCATTACTGAGGAAAAAGTTCTCAGAAACTTAAAGAAGTTCTATCAGGTTATATACAACAAATAGGATTACTGGCCATCTAACCCCCCCCCACACACACACACACACAAACAGATAACAACAAAGAACTATCCTCCACTTCCAGCATCATCAAACAAAACTCTAATGGAAAACCTAGTTTGTGTGATTAAAAAAGACAGGAGGTGACAAAGAGATAGTTTATTGATTTGGAATATAGAAATAAAACTTTATACTTTTACAAATTCATAACAAAGTTCCATGACCTGCTAAAATGGATATTAAAGAAAACAATAATGTCATTTTTGAAATGTGTGTCTCTGTCTAGTTAAAGCAATGAAGGCCTGAATTTTGAGAGTCAAAGCTCCACAATAGTAGAACTGGCATTTATTATGTAACACTCCATCTTTCCTAGAACAGTACTTCTTTTTACTCCAATAAGATGGTGGAGAACCATGAGATATATCTAAAGGAACACTAAAAATGATTGCTTTCCTAATAGCACTCTTCCTATGTGGATCACCTCATCTGTGAGATTGATTTGATGACAATGTCTTTCTTAAGGTAAATCCACATAGTTAATGAAGATGAAGCTAGATAATGAAACAAGGTGAGAATAGAGGCGCCTAAGTGATTATTCATTCAGTAAAACAAAGCATTAGACTTCTTTGTTACAGTGTGCTTGGGGCAAGGCTGATGCTTTACAACCATGCACATGTGAAACTCATAAGGTAATTTGGAGGAATTGCTTTTCTTCTACTACCAGGTAAACTCAAGGATTCAGACTTAGCGCTTTATTTGCTGAGCCATCTCACCTGCTCTCAAGTTGTTCTTGAAAGATATTTCAGTATGAAAATCTTTGACAAATAAGAATCAGTTGAACGTTGGCATTATGATTATGTAAAATGAAGCAGCTTTTAAAGAGTAATTATCATATTACTGCCGTGTTATTTAATAAATGAAAAAAGTGTAAGAAATAGCTTTGTGACATGGTCCCAGAGTTTGGAACTATATCACAACCTGTAGAAAAACAGGTTAAGTAGCAGAAGAGAATGTTTTAGAAAGAACACCTAAGTGATATACTCTGGGAGAAAAAAATGAGGGGGCAGGGACGCCAGGAGGATCAGGAAAAACTGATCTTATTTGTTTATATATTTAAATTGCGGATTATGGAATAACCAGAGTTTTGTGGTTTTCTATTTGTTTTGTTTGCCACTAATTCAAATACATTTTATGAATAGTGGTGGGAATTGGGAACCCAAATGATCTAACTATTATTATCCCTACAGGCTGATATAAGCTGGAATCACGGGAGTTGAATCAAAATTTAGAGTCAGGAAGCCAATTTGTGCTTTTAGCATTTCTCAGATGAAAGCTTGGATCATAAATTCTCTTTGTTTCCTATGATCCCCTCTAGTGACTCGCCGCTGATTATAAATCAGGAAAGTGTTACATATACATCAGCAGAGACATAGTGTAAACTGTCTTCAAAACTATCCTTCTTTCAGGCTGCAAGCAATTTAAAACTTTGTTCATAATCACAAACATGAAGTCAACTTTCCATCTAAATATTCTGACCTGAATATTCAAGATATCAAATCTACCCTGCCATGTTTTCTCTCAACTTGGAGACCTTACTGTCACCAGTAAAGTAAGGCTCATCTCAAAACTTGTTTGGGATTATGTTATTATCAGTTTAAAAACAAGCTTTATTGAAATACACTTTGCTATAGAATCAATGGTATATATTTAATGAGTATAACATTATGGTTTTAGTAATATGCAAACACTCATAATACTATCAACATGGTACAGGGAAAAAATTACCACATGCCTTCCCAAATTTCTTGTTTTCCTTTGGTTTTCTTCTGTTCAACAACAATATTAAACAGGAACTATAATATCAAGCAACTTTAAGTGCACAAAAGTCTCACTAACGCCAGATTCCTAAGTTCTAAAGGTCGGTGAGGGAGCAGTGGAAAGCATATTGTCCTAAACAAATGGACAAATTCATAGCCACTTCAGCATGCAATTTTCTTGTCTAAGTCCAAACTATTATCAGTGCACATTACAATGCTGAACTTAGTGGTTTGAGGTACTTTAAAGCACATCCGAACCTACCTTCCCCATGTCAACGTTTCATATTAAAATGTTGAGATTTACATTAAGTACCATATTTATGAAGGTTCTTTAACAAAACCAGAGTGAATTTCAGAGGCTGCCTTTCATTGCAAAGTTGCTTCGTAGAAGAGTACTCATGTGCAAAAGATGCAGTTACTCTTTTTTATCACAGAGACAGAAAATGTTCTGTTTTTTTCTTTCTTTTTTCTTTTTTTTTTTTATAAGCCCAAGCTTCATAGTATTCTTTCTTCCAAATCTCTTGTCTCACTTAGGAACAAAGAAAGTCACTCTGACATTCCCACAAAAGAAGCCCGCAGCAGCGGTTCCTTCTGTAGTTAATGGATGATCTAATGTACATTTTTTTAAACACATATGTATAAAATCTGGTAAACCAAGATCCCAAGAAAATTTGTCCTTGGTTTAAAATATCCAATCTGCTGTGGCAGCCAATAATTAGTAAACACCTGCAAGCCTCCCCCTTTCTCATATTCAGTCTCTAAAGTCAAATCATTGCTAACCAATTTAAATCACAGACACACACACAGAGATATGAATTTTAGAATATTCATCTAATTTAGTGATATATATCAACGACCTAATCAACACCCATCAATAAAGGAGGAAAAACAACCTTATAACCTTTATGCTACACTTAAGCTTTGTAATTAAAGGATAAAGGCATCAATGGCAAAAACAATAGAATACCCAGATCTTCTTCTCCCATAGCATGTTTAGAATAGACACAAAAAGGTAATGATTAACTAGAAGTAAATCACAGATTCTTTGTCTCTCAGAAGAGTGGCACATGCAGTTAAAGAGATAGAAATTAGAAACCCTCTCTGTCTGGTCAGTGTGGGAACAGCGAACCTCAGCAGTGTCTGTTAACCCCCTCAGTTTATGGAAAAAGAAGTACACATAATTCATATGGGTATAAGACTACGATATAGACATCCACATTGCAACTGAATCCCATCCAGACTCTTTTCAAAGATGAAGTTCTATACACTATAGTCTGTCTTACTGTCCATTACTATACCTGCTCATGCTGCGTTCATGAATCACATCGTTGAAAAAATGGTGGTCCCAGCTTCTGAAGAGTCCAAACTATCTCAAAAGAAGCAACTCTCACAGCAAAGGAAGAAAAGAAATGATTCATTCAAGAGCTAAATAAAAGTGCACATGGCCCAGGAACAGATTTAAATTTCCCCAAATAGTATGTTTCAGTTGTGAAGCCATTTCATGAAATTTCTACGTAGAGTAAGAAGGGCATAAAATAATGTCACCAGCCTCTTGAAGATGAGGATGCTCCAAGGAGACACATGCCTTTCCCTATTTATTTCACTACTAAAACAAAAGACCCCAAAGATATGAGAGTTTCCCCAGAAAATCTGGCATTGGGAGAAACAAGAAGCTACCATCTAGAGGCAGAACTTATCTCTGATAAGGGTTTGACACAGTACTAACAACTCAGGCCACCAAATAGGCTGAGACTGAGATCCTGTCAATGATGGGTCCATAGTGGGGATGCCACATCTTTACCAGGACTGCTTAAATGCACATGTGCTTGGCCCTCTATTCCAAGTTTAACTTCCCTTCAGGAACTGGAAGATGGCCTGGAGCAGGGCATCACTGGATATGTTTTTCCTCTTCCCATACGGCCACACTGAATAAATCCTTTTTTTCTAATTTCCACTATTAATTTTGCCCTTTTAATTTAATTTTGGACAGATGGCTAAACTTGGCCTGAAGCGGAGTTGTGATCTCAACGTTCAATAACAATAAAAAATATTTAAAGTGCATTGCTGTCTACACAGGATGTAGGCAGCATACAGAAAAGAGGGCAGAATTTTTGCTAGAGATTTGAGAGCATTCTTAGCCTTTCCATACCTGGATGCTAGAAGTCTGCTCAAATGTTCCTCGAGATTTACCTAATGTTCAGAAAAGTTTGACCATATACAGTGTTGGGAGAGGGGGACAAAACTGGCTACTAAAAGGCAGTAAAGTTGCCCAAAATAGTTTTGTTCTGGATTTGGAAACATCCCCATTTCTCCACCTGAGTGTTCTAACCAGCCAACCTACCTTTGCATACACAAAGACTTTCTAGGATTTTTTATTCACATCTGTCTGTTGGGGTGTTCTACCCAGTGCTGCTATTCTAAACCGCCACAGAGTGGCACCTCGGAACACTCATCCCTTTAAGATCACACTTTGTGCACCATTTTAAATAGGATATCCTTTAAGCTTCTCCTTGCCTTGTTTTCTCCTTGGCTTCCTCTACATTTCAATGCATCAACTTCTGCAAACCAGTCTTCTTTCATCACATCTACCAGTGAAAACAAGAAGGCATGGTCTAGCCTCTATTATTAGGGAGCTTTTCTTCATCATTTTGTCTCTCACCAAACAAACAAACAAACAAACAAACCAAATCAAAAATAATTTTTGAACTAAAGAGAGTCCTGAGCAGGAAGACTTAGTGATTTCTATTGCAAAACAGAGAGGAGACATATTTAATTTGAATCCTCATAGATGCATTATTTTAACAAACTGAAAATTTTCTCTTTATCTCTTATACACATGTACACACACACACATACACACACACACACACACACACACACACACACACACACACACACACCAAAATATATGGGAAATCTTCTCTGTTTCATAAGCCACATAGAGACCAGGTCTAGCCTGCCTTCCTATTGAGTCCTCTTTGCTGCTGGTCATGAAGCAGGTTGTACTCAGCATTTTAAAAATTATGGAGATGAACATGAGAGGATAGTTAGACATCAGAGCATATTTTCTCCACCAATGATAAATGTGTTCCTGCCATTCCTATAGAGATGACTTGAATTAAAGGGCTAATTGTGCTATAGAAAAAAATTCAAACATTGATGAGATAGGGTTAATTATATTTATAAAGTACATACTTATTTTAATGCCAAAGTAATGGATGGAAAAACTTAAATACTTGTTCAC
The DNA here is from genome assembly GCF_000001635.26 of Mus musculus. NCBI lineage: Eukaryota > Metazoa > Chordata > Mammalia > Rodentia > Muridae > Mus > Mus musculus. The sequence continues at coordinate 93,556,752 of NC_000075.6, forward strand.
TGGGTTCTAAGCAATATATTCTTAATGTTACATTATAGTCAGGCATGATTTTAAGAGAATCAATGAATGTGCCCTCAGGGATGCTCATGTTTCCTTTCAATGCTTCCAGAAGAAAACAAGAAACTACACCCAAAGTGGGAAAGAAAATTGTATGCATATGTAACTGTAGGGAACATGGCATTTTCATTTTGTTCGCTTTTTGCTCTTGTCATTAGTTACAGTTTATACTTCTTATTTACAGTGTAGTGTGAGAACCATGCTTATCACAGGGGAGCTCATTAGAACCACTCACTTGTGGATTGCATGTTGTAGCTCAGACCAATTGATTCAGAATATGTGCGGTAACACGCTTCTGAAGTGATTCCTGTGACATTTCACAGTATGATCTCCAAGCTAGATAGTAAGTCTTCATTCCTGCTGCCTTCAGATCACCCTTAAACCTTAAAGAATACTGGTGCCATATGACTTTATTTCCTCTTTTATCATAAAACCAAGGGTAACGTTTGTTGCTCAGAGAGAATACACATCTTTGGTGTGTGTGTGTGTGTGTGTGTGTGTGTGTGTGTGTGTGTGTGTGTCTTTGGGGAGAGTCTATATAAGTGTATGAGTAAAAATACATATACATAGGCTTCAATATAAGCCATGTTTCTGACATTATGTCATATAGAAAGATGGTAGCCTCACCACAGACTTTAACCTGCCAACAAATGTGAAGGATATATTATTTGAGTCTTCATTAAATTAATCTTAAATCATCTCAAAGCCAGCCTCGTCTACTAGTGTAGAGTGATGTTTCTATCAGCAGTGTACGACAGTGACACTTGGCAGAAGAAGAAAGCACATGTGGCTGCATTTTATACTAGAGGGCACCATGTGTGCTCAGCTCTGCAGCCATTCATTACCATCTACTGAAAGAAAATGACTCTAGAATGAAGGCTGAGTTACGCACTGATCAATAGGCATAGGAATATGATGTTAGCAGTTAGGAGTTCAAAGTCTATACCAAAGTTCAAGATTCAGTGTATCATGGGCACTCTCTCAAGGCTGACATACTTCACCAAAAGTCACTTTCTGTGAAAAAGGTTCAGAAAGCTTTCCTGCTTCTTTGAACACATATATAGACTTGTATCATCTTTTACATCAATCTGATCTATGTGGAAATTCGTGCTTTCTAAAATTTATATATGATATATATATATATATATGTATATATATATATATATATATATATATATATATATATATACACTTTGAAATGTATTCAATATTATGCTAATTAAAGTATTTAAAAACATATTTTTTGAATGTGGAGAACAGGCGTTACTTGACATTGTCAGAAGCCTACAAAAGCTGTGCACGTAATGGATGCCCGTTGAATTCATATGGCACTGTTCATGTTCACTGGATACTATGATAGTTCTCAAGAATATCTTCAGAAGATGAGCAAAATTTGATCACATTTTCAAAACAGAGTGGAGAAAAATAGAAGGTGTAAAAGTCCAGTTTGTTGTTATTCTTAAACAGAAAATCAAAGCATGGAACCACTACTAAAAGACATGATCATAGACCATTAAATATGTGGCTGAAATATTATCATTTCTCCTTTTCAAATCCCAGTTTGGAAGTCTAGGAGTTACTCCAGTGAATATACATTTATTATCAGCAAGCACAAGTGCAAATTTGTGGGCAGATTCTACTCTGCAGCCTTTTTTGGTGGAGAAGACTCAGATAACAAAGCAGTACACATAATGCACTCAAATGGATGTGGTTCTTACATTAGGCCTAACTGCTGTTTTAGTAACGATGTAAGTTAGGTTAGGCTGTCTTGGATGCTAAAGAAGTGGCTTAGCTGATTGTTCATTGCACAACAAGAAAGATCTGAGTTTGAATCCCATCATCACCCATGCAAAATCCTCAATAGAGCAGCAAAACCTGTCATTATTACAGTTTAGGAGAGATAGTATAAAGTAATTTAAATATGTCACTAGGACACACACACACACACACACACACACACACACACACACACCTCAGATCTTCAAGGCTGATACTATATCAGCTTCAATTTTAACATGCAGCTCAGCAAAACATGATATATTCAGATAATCATCTCAAGTGGTCTTTGTGTAGAATTCATACCATGTACCATGGACTGGGTTTTTTGTTCGTTTGTTTGTTTGACTGATTGATTGATTTTTTAATACCAGAAGATATTTCTAATTTCATAGGATGTATTGCAATGAAATACTCTCTTCCAAACTTTTTCTGAAGAACTTCTATTTTTATAGCAATGAAAGAACTATGCAATTTGGTTTCTACATGAAATTAATACAATTAAAATTTTGATTATCCTTTATTTTAGCTACTAAAGCATCTGGTATCTGTCCTAATTTAAACTACCTCAGTTGCCATGGAAGCACTTTGTTTCTCCTGTCCATGGCATCGTGAGTCAAAGAAGCCCTGCGTCACAATTGATGTGCCTCCATCAGCAAATTCAAAGCTAAAGAGATGTTGGAGATACTCTATTTTCAGAATTAATAGTTCAAAAGTGCCATTTTTATTGCAAAGCCACTTCAGAATTGTATCACTCACAAGAATGGTGTCTTTTAAGACGGATGAACTTCTATTTTTAGTTTGTTGTGTATATTTAAAGGCTGGCAGCATTTTCAAACCCAATTTCTATCTGAGAAATCTGATGTAGAAAGCATATTTCTAAGAGTAATGCTTCCTTCTCAGGCTCCATATATTTGAGCTTTATCAAGCTCCATCTTGTAGAATCTTTTTTCTGAATATGAAACATCTTAAAATTTATTAGATGCTTTGGTTTTTCTAGATAATACAATAAGAAGATATAGTAACCCCTTCTATGTAATAAATATGAATACTCAGGATAGTTTTGTACTAGTCTAAGTGTAATTCATCATTATCCCAAGTCTCCACTTTCTCCAATTTATGTGCATTCTGTTGCTTAAAACACTGTGATAAAGTGTCCATTTCTTACAGCATAACAAACCAACATAAAACTTTCTAAAGCTACAAATACATTTAGAAAAACATATAAATCATTGCCTGTCAAAGATTAAGGCTAATTTAAGCTCACTATCTGGAAACACTTAGACACTTTTTTGTTTCACTCACTGACTGTTAAATTAGTTGCCTTGTTAATGAAGTTTAATCATTTATTACTCAAGGCTATAAAATGGTCTATGTAGCAATAGCTTTAGGGTCTAAAGCACAGAATGGAATAGAAACACCTTTCAATTCTACCATTTAAAATCTTCAAACATATTTTAAAGGTGACTTGAAACCGATGGTATGCATAGTGAGTTTTGAGCTTTTTGGTCTATGATTGAAGCAACATTTGGCATTGTAAGTGGATTATTAATTAATTTCTGTAAATTCCAAAATCTGAATGTGTAGTAGCACCATATTCATTTTTTTAAAAAATCTTATTGCTATATTTTTTGAGAAAACAAACATTTGTTGTGTTTACTTTTAGTGAATTTCAAATAGATACTTAGAATCTTAGCATGGGTGATTGATTTTATTTTACATTGAACTAGGTACCATGCTAAATAACACCATTGTTGTCTCACAATTACCCAAATGTACTGTTTTATATTAAGGAAAGTTTTATAATAAGGAGTTTTATAATAAGGAAAAATGTACATCTGACATTCTCATTTATATTTATCCATGTATTAATTTCTTTGCACATTTTATTTTACTATGAAGTAAGAATGTTATTGCTATGGTTTGTCAGGACAATGCAAGGGCAATTTTCTCGTAGTAGTGATGTCTGTAGAGTGGCAGACAGTATGACTTTGGCCTCTCCATTTGCTCTGGATTGTAAAGAAACGTGCAACAAAAGGATACATGAACTTGCAAGAAAAAAGAGATTGCAAAATTAAAGTTTTATCTGGGCACAAACAAATAGGCAAAGCCTACACTTAGGGGAATCCTTCATGCTCAATATTTGATCAAGAAAATTCATCATCCAGCAGTTTATATTTTAGATGATTCTACATACACGATTCTACATACACTTGAAGTAACAAACAAGACTACCCTTTGTCAACTTGACACAAAACCCTATCATGTGTAACTCTTGATTTCCACACAAAAGTAGTAAAAATGTTATAATTTCATATAACATGGTATAATTATCCCACATAAAACCTCAAGTGCATTATATATTTTTTTAAAAAGGGGAAAGGCTCTGGAGGAAAACATAGTCTTTAGTATTGTGTAACTTTGAAATTATAGCATAAATTTACAACACAGAGCCAGTAATATTATTTCAATTGATCTTATACTGTATAAAAAAAGAACTACAAAACTCAAATGTTGGTTTTTATAAGTTTATACATTCAGTCAGTGTTTGTGTGTGAGTGTGTGTGTGTGTGTGTGGGGGGGTGTTCTTAATAAGTCAGAGTAACACTCATGCCAATGTCAATTGCAAGCTTTGTTTGTGCAATTGATCACTTGGCCTTAGGTAGTATTTATAATTGTCTTCCATACTACTACTTCTGACAACCTCAAAAAACTCATAAACAGGCTTTGGTTCTTTTCCTAGAAGTTGGCAGACCTTTAACCTTGAAGGGTCTGGGTCTTTGTTACCATGTTTTTGTTTTCATGTTTTTGTATGTGTTTTGTTCTCACTATTACCCTTAATCACATAGCACAATAACATCAAGAGACTCCCTAAAGAATTTCCTACATTCCAGACAGAACCTTCCTTACTTCCCTTCTCCAAATCTCCAGGCAAGTTCCACCTAACTGGTGCTATAACTGTGCATTCAAAAAAAATACATTTCATCATACTATCAAACAAGCTGCTTCAGAATGGGATGGTGGAAAACATAAGAAGGACAGTGGATTGAATGAGTCCAGGCCTACTCTTGTACTTCTTTGGCTGTGGTAAGTTCCTTGGTCAAAAGCAATGCTCTATGAAGAGTGTGGTGGTAAATAAATCAATCTGAATGGCCAAGGAAGATAGTTTATGCAGAAACATTACATGCAGGAAAGAAAAAGCCATAATCAGAATAAGTATCTATTTCAGTAAAGACAAAGCTTTGCTCTTAACATGATGGAAGTGATCTAAAGCAGGGAACATGTGATCCTGACACTGTATGGTCACCTTTTGAAGACTTATACTGGGAGCTCAGTGTTGCTTTCTGCAGCTGGCAGATTCAGTGTTCGCTTCAGCCAAGATAGCCCTGGTGAGTTCATTACATGGTCAAAATCCATGTAATCAAACACGTATATAACATCCATTTTTACCACTATAACCACTGTGTTCATGAGACTATTGAGACATGAGGAGTATAGATACATGCTTGGGAACAAAATGCATTGTAACAGGAATAGAAACTGTAGATGTTCAGGCAACTTCATGTAACTTGATTGTGTCCCCAGGACCTGTTTAGACTTAGTCACACATATAACTCTTTCATTTGATAGTGGAATGATGCTGTGCTCATTATACTTTATAATTTAGTGGGTCATATAATATCTAGCTCCTAATAGACAACTTGGGTTGTATGGTATTGTCAAATTCAGTTTCCACTAAGACCAAGAGTTATCTCTCAAATGGAGAATAGTTACCTATATATAATTTGAGAGCCTTGCTCCAAAATCATGAGAACTTTGACAGTGAATTACTTTTGAGGTCTTTCAGAGATTCCAACAACATCCTGAGTTGTCATTGGCTCCTTAGTTAACACTGCTTCTGCTGATTCATATGGTGTAAGTGGTAGAGAAGACTGCTTAGTAACCTGAGCCTACTTAAGAGTCCTCTCCTATTACTACTCCACTCAATGGTACCATCCATAATTGCTTGGTAAATTGGCTAGAGAATCAACATATTTAAATGTGGAATATGTTCCTTCAAGAATTCTAATACACTTATAAGTGTTATTCTTCTTTCTTGGTGGTGGGATGGGCCAGGTAGAGCAACTAATCTTTCCCCTTAGAAAGAATATACCACTGGCATCCTAGACATATCAGTGAGTTAGCATGACCTTGAAGTTGAGCTTGGCTCATTTCTCATCCATGAGAAATCTCATCTCACCCATATGCTTTTCTAACAAGTTTATATGGTTTGCTGTCTACAACTCACTTGACCCAATTAACATCACATCATCAATATAGTTGACAAGTCTGATATTTTGTGGAAAAACAGATGCAGGCAATCAAAATCCCAGCAAACTAAGTTATGACAGGGCTGAAATTTAGCCTGATCCCTTTAAACTAATTCATAACATGAGGATGAAGAGTTAATATACCCTTGAGGTAGAACAGTAGAAGTGTACTGATTTCCTTGACACCCGAAAGCAAATTGCTTCTTGTGGTCCTTATAGAATGGAATATATATGGAAAAATATTTTCTAGATGAATAAATGTATACCAGAAATCAGGAGACAAATTATTCTGTTCAAGGACACTATATTTGATACAAAAGCTAGAGGTAGAGCTCCTATTTAATTGAGTTTGTGGCAGTCAACTCTCATTTTACATGATCCATTTGTCTTCACAACTTCTGCATCTTTCAAGTCCTTAAAAGTGACACTAATTTCTATAGTGTCTGCAGTGATACAATACTGGTGTTTGTTCACTACTTTTCCTTGTAGTGTCTATTCTATTGGTCTCCATTTTGCCTTTCCATCCATGAACACCCTTACTCCTAAGGTTATAGAATTAAGACAAGCCATCTACCAACTTCTAAATATATTTACCCAAATTTTAGGATAATAACCACAGAGTGGGTTGGGAGGACTACTGGACCCCACTGCAAGTAGGACTTTGAAAATAAAATCTCATTATTCACTGGATATTCACAGTCCCCTAGTTTAATAAAATATTTGCTAGGATCTCCAGGAATCAATGCCATTTCAGAATCATTATTCAACTCAATACAACCTGGCATGCCTAATTGTTTTCTTTTACAGTGCTGCTGTTAAATTTGAAACAGGAATGGAAGAAAGACTGCAAGTCAATTCAGACATTTAAAATAAGACTTCCTTAGTGGACTCCGTTTCTTTCATTCAAGTACTTTCCAGTCTATAAATGGTTAAACTTTGTTATTGGTTGTTAAGCAGAGATTCTCTGTTTGTGCTATCCAGTATAGACTTTTATTTTTTTTGTTCAGGAGTTTTAATACTTCCAGAGAGTGAGCAAATACTTAGTAAGCTTAATTTATTCTATTCCCGTATTTGATTAGCCACTACCAAATGGCTACATGAGAGCCATGCCATTTTAGAAATTTTTATTAAAAATTATGCTCAACTTGCCTTTAGTGATTCAATGCTTCAATGGCTCTGATACTCTGGAGGCTAATTAAAACCATTATATTTAACTGATCCAAACCACTAGCATCATGTCCAATCCAGAGTTCTGGCATAAGGAGAAGAACAACTACAAATGCTTTTCAAATTTCCTAATGCCCCTGTCAATATTTTTCATCTTATAGTATTATTGAAGAGTATGTCTTCTGGAGCTTTTCACTGAAGAGTACTTTTGGTATCAATCCATATAATTGGTGATTTCTAAAGGAATAGAATATGTGTCTTTTAAAATATATCTATGATTTTGGCTTTAAAGATACAATATAGGTAGAACAATTTCTCACATTAGAGAAACTGAGAATCTTATAGATGCTCAGAGGACAATGTCAAGGACTCAAAATATTCTGGGACCCAAATGGCTATCTTTGGCTATACCATCTTTAACACATGTAGCTGTTCTTATTAGCTCAGGCTAGCTCAATTCCATATTTGCCACTGTCATCCCATAGTCCTGAAATCTATAATAGATAGTATCTGCCATGAAATGGAGCTGAACATTGTCAGGAATGGCTTCTTCTGGCTCTTTACATGGTCTAGCTTGCAGTTCTTTTCAAGATCCATCATTCATGAAGCTTTCATACTTCCACAAACAGTATTACATGGGATATATTCTTCCGCATTATCAAGTTTAGCTCCTGGCCTGAGATGCAGCTTTGGTTCCACTTGACTATAGACTTTACATGGTGAGCTTTTATAAAAGATGGCATCTCTATGATGCTTCTTAAATAGCAACTGATTTTTAGCTCCGATTAATCAGTTCTTGTTCTCTCATTAGAGCAAGTGTTTCACTTCTTCGTGTTTTATGGTTATTTGTTTGTTTGGTTGGTTGCTTGGTTCGTATTTTGAGACAGAGATTTTCTGTGTAGCCCTGGCTATCCTGAAATTAACACTATAAACCAGGCTTGTCCTGAACTCAAAAATCACCCCGCCTCTGGAGTGGTGGAATTAAAGGTATGTGCCATTAGCACCCAAAAATTCCTTTAGGTTTTTAATAAATTATCATATAACTAGCCCCGTTTCATATATTCTCCCCTTGCCTCTAAAACTTCTAGAGCCATATAGCTGGCATTTCTATCTCTATCAACATTGCTATCTTCTGGGAACCTTGTAAAAACAATTTTAAAAGTGATGATTTTTCTCTATTCTGGCTAGTTCCCAAATAAATAAAAACAGAGACTATAAGATTTATTTGATAAGCTTTACAGCAGTGTAACTAGAAAGTGAATAATCTACTCTATTTCTCTAACCTGGCTTCCTTTCAGCCATAATCCCTTGGATACTTGCATTTTAGTTCTGATTTGGCTCTCTCTGCTCCAAGTGTGTTTCCATGGTGTCTTCTCTCACCCCTCTTCATGTTAAATCCTCTCTTCCTCCTCTTTTTCCTCTATCTCTGGCTGGAATCAGAAGTGTAGCCTTGTTCTCTTTTCTGCTTAGCTATTGGTTGATCAGCTTTTATTGACAAATCAGAGATTAAATGGAAACAATATGTATGCAACCATGTGCTTAGAAGCATTACGGTGGCACGTCTAGATTTCAAATAGATATGGGGACAGAGAAGTCAATATTTTAACAATACAAGAATAATCTTCATGCAGGGGATAAGACATACCCTTCTAATATCTCATGAATTTAGAAAATTCAATGGTCTTGTATAACTCAAAGTTGTTCCAAAATCCTTTCCCATTCTTCCTCCAAAAAATCAATTTCAATTTGACCAATGGAAGAGCCCACTCTTAGTATGAACATCTATTCTAGCTTTCTTTCTGCTGTTATAACATAAATCACAATGCAAAGAAATCTTAAGGAGGGAAAAATTGATTTGTCTTACACTTCCAATTCACAGTCCATCATTAAGAAGGTTGTGATGTTTTGTATATTCTTGGACCAGGGAGTGGCACCATTTGGAAGTGTGGCCTTGTTGGAATAGGTGTGACCTGGTTGGAGTAGGTGTGTCACTGTGGCTGTGGGATTAAGACTCTCACCCCAGTTGCCTGGAAATCAGTCTTCCACTAGCAGCCTTTGGATGAAGATGTAGAACTCTCAGCTCTGCCTGCACCATGGCAGACTGGATGCTGCCATGCTCCCTCCTTGATGATAATGGACTGAACCTCTGAACCTGTAAGCCAGCTCCAATTAAATGTTGGTTTTTTTAAGACTTGCCTTGGTCATGGTGTCTGCTCACAGCAGTAAAACCCTAACTAAGACAAGGAGTCATGGAAAATACTAAATCTGTACCCTGGAGTCAGGTCCTCAAGCAAAGGCCATAGAGCAATGCTGCTTGCTAGCTTGCACTGTGTGAAAACTTTGATGTCTCAACATTTCAAAACTGGTACTGGAAGATTTCTAGCAAGCTTCTGCTTTGTAAGCTGCACAGCAATGTGGAAAAAGCTGGTTATAATATCTTTGAAGAAATTCCAGAGTAGCAGGACAGATAGGCCTTCTAATAGAAGTGAAGCCAATCAATCAAAAAGTTCTTTTTCCATGTCTTTTAATATGAGCTACCACCAGAATACATAACACAATACCCTGCTTCAATAATCATATCAGGAAAATCTCTCACGGGAGTGCTTAGCAGCTGTGCTTGAGTTGACTTCATATGCAATCAAGATGACAACTAAGATTAGCCACCATACACATACATCTATATTCAGTGCTACTCTATTCGAAATATATAGAAAATATAGCATCTGAAGCTGATAAAGGTCATAGCAAGTCAGGACCCCAAGCCTCAGAAGGAAAACCTTATATTTCCTCATAGATGTGGATCCAAGTTTTGGATATTTTATTTTAATCTATACTGGAATGCATGTGGAAAACAAAACAACCAATAGGAAAAAGGTGAAAGAGATGAATTAAGTGAACTAATAGTAGAATGGAAGTAAAAATGAAAGTAGATATGGGGAGTAGGAGAACTGGGAGGGTAAAGTGAGGAGGGGAGTGATATGAGGAAGGTGAGGGAGGCGTCAAGGAAAGGGGTATATGAAAAAAGCAGGCAAGAAAAAAGATGCATGTGAATGAGCACTATGGATATTTATCTTCCACCCAATTAAAACTGTAGTTAGAGCAGATAGTAAAACAAATGTCATATGAACACAGGGCTAAAGGTTTAAGCATTGGTACCAGTGGGGGATGGAAAAAGAAGGGAGTATGAGATGTTTAACTAACACTAAAGATAAAGTGAGATCCAGCTCAAGGGGAGGTTCCCAAGGCCTGACACTATTACTGAGGCTATAGATCCCTCACAAAATGGGTCCTATCCTGACTGACCTCTGAAAGACCCAACATGCAGCTGAAAGAGTCAGATGCAGATATTTGCACCCAACAAATTGAGAGAAGCTGATGACCCCTGTGGTTAAATTAGGGAAAGGCTGGAAGAAGCTGAGGAGGAGGGTAACCCTGTAGGAAGTCCAGCAGTCTCAATTAACCTGGACCACCGAGATCTCTCAAACATTGGATCACCAATCAGCGAGCATATACCAGCTGATATGAGGCCCCCAACACACATACAGCAGAGGGCTGCCAGTTTTGGACTCAGTCAGAGAAGATGCACCTAAGCCTCAAGAGACTGGAGGCCCCAGGGAGTTTAGAGGTCTGTTTGGGTAAGGGGGGGTTGGTTGGGGGTGGGGACATCCTCTTAGAGACAGTGGTGAAAGGAGGAGATATGGGATGTGAAACAGTCAGAGGGTGGCCGGGGCGGGGTGGAGATAAAGCCTTGAGTGATAAGTAAATAAATAAATAAATAAATAAATAAATAAATAGCAAAAATCTAAACAGAAACTCACTAGTTTGTAAGCTCTTATATATGATCATATATTTATGTGGTTATATTATAATATATGCATATAATTTTAAAGAATTTCTTTGGAGGTTTCCTTGTATGGGTGGACATTGCTGCTCCCAGATATCCTGGGTTATTAAAGAAAAAAATCTCAGTGCCAGGATTAAGATACTTTCCTACAAGTTATTGGTCTGGGAGTTCCCAGAGTCCCACAAAATTGTATACTCTCTTGATAGAGCTTTTAGATATTCACTATAAGTAGACATCAAAACATTATTACTAAATCACTACACATTTTGGATGCAAGACATAGAGAAATAAACCTTGAAATGACCAGGAAACCTTCTTGCTGATCAATAGCATTCATATTCCTAGAAGGTGATAGTCAGGACACTGGGAGAAAATATAGCAATGGCCTTCCTCAGCACTAGAGTCAGCATGCTACACTATTTGCATCCATTAAAAAATGTACCCACTTTTAGGTATGTAACAAAAATGTTTTGGTTTGATTTGAGTACTGTTCCACAGGAGGAAAGTCATGTCTCTTAATCTAAACCAGGTTAAAAACCTAGGTCTGGAGTGGTAACACTAAATATCAAGGGGCATTCTACTGCTTTTGCTAAATGGCCTTATTGTCAAAGTGTCTTGTAAATATTCATGCTTATTTATACACACTATCTAAGCAGTTCTCAACATTGGTCACAGGAACTCCTTTTCATTGCAGCGGGCAACAGTTAATACAGTACTCACATTTCTGAAAATGCCGAGATTAAGAGTGGCTGTGAGTTACTAGCCTGAAATTGGACATTTATCGCAAATCCAATTTCCCAGGACTTAAGGAACATCATAGAAATTGGGGCAGAAAAAAAGTGTAAGAGCTAGGAAATGGAAATGAGAACTGTGAAATTCTGTCTTGCATACATGACATGGCCGTTATGTTCATGACGTCATCAAAGCTGTGTTTGCCTTTACCAGATACACATGCGATCAAGCTAGTAAAAAATCATCTTCACATGAGAGACTAAAAATTTTGTTTTGTATATCAATTATAAGGCAGTATTTATATCGAGGAAAAGCCCAGCTAAGTGTTAAAAACAAAACAAAACGTGAAGGCTTCTAAAACTAAAATTCAACATTTAAAAATTGTATTTTACATGACTTCATAGTGACAGGAACATGAAGGCTTCAATGTAGCTGGTTAGCCATGCTGACTTTATTAGCAGCAATAAAGAAAGGCTGAAACATTCACTGAGCAACAGAAGTTTCTTGAACTCAACTGAAGCCAGAGACCAGTCACCAAACCAATTAAACATACAATTAAGAACAAAATAAAAGGAAATTTATAACTTCATTTTAAATGTTCCTGAGCTTTAGAACTGTTAAAGGAAGGTTAAAATAAACAGACAGAATTCTGTAGACTTTTATGTATTCATGTAAAAATTTCACAGAAACTAATTGGGGACACCTTTTGTTCCTGTTGTTCTACTTATAACTTTGAAACCCTCACTAGGACAAATCAGATATCACTCCTCTATCCCAGAAAAGGAAATGTGTTTTGGTTCAGTAAGTAACATTAACTACTTCATATTCTATCTGGAGGCATACGTACATAAACTACCCAGTAGAGAGATTTAGGGAATGACATTCAGAAACGCTGGTAGAACACACATAGTGGATGTTATAAGTGAGCTTGCACTATAGAGTTCTGCATTCAGCAGGACTACCAGTCCTACCAGCAGAAGGTGCTGAGGCTATATAAGCTCCTGTTGTGCCACCATGAGTCACAGTGTATCTACATGGACAAATGCCAGGACTTTGCTTGTTTTTGAGAACCCAGTTTGAAGAATAAAAGAATTATATATGTACATATAATATATATATGTGTGTGTGTGTGTGTGTGTGTGTGTGTGTGTGTGTGTGTGTGTGTATACGATGAAGGCTACACAGCTGCTAAAGGAGCTGTAAGAAAAATATTCTGGCAAAGTCAGCACTCTCAGTCTTCCATCTTACCTGACTCTGCTGGAAACCCCTCCTACAAGAAATCTGAATGCTACGAATGCGATGGTGGTGCTTAGATTACTGGCATCCATTTGAAAAAAAATGTATCCATATTACTTTTCTAAGATAGAGCAGTGGAAGAGACTGAGGATGGAGTACAGAAGGGCTTGCTGAAAGGAGTCTGATATAGCTGTCTCCTGAGAGGCCCTACCACAGCCTTACAAATACAGAGACAGATGTATGCAACCAACCACTGGAATTAGCATGGTTTCCCTGATAGAGGAATTAGAGAAGGGACTTAAAGAATTGAAGTGGTTTGCAACCCCATAGGAAGAACAACAATTTCAACCAACCAGATCCCCCACCTCCCAGAACTCCCAGGTACTAAGCCATCATCAAAGGAGTACACATGGCTCCAGATGCATATGTAGCAGAGGATGGCCTTGTCATGCATCAATAGAAGGAGAGGTCCTTGGTCCTATGAAGGCTTGATAGATGCCCCAGTGTAGGGGAATCAAGGGTGGGGATGTAGGAGTGTGTGGGTGGGTGAAGGAAATCCTCATAAGAGCAGGGGGAGGGAGGATGTGATAGAGTGTTTCCAGAAGGGAGGGAAACCAGGAAAGGGGATAAAATTTGAAATGTAAATAAAGAAAATACCCCCAAAAATAACAAGTAAAAGTATAAGGAGAAGGGGAAAGGAAGGGGAAGGGGAAGAAAGGAGGAGAAAACACCACTTGGTATTATGATTCTTTGCCTCCTGTCAGAAAGGAAGATGACTTGCTCCCATTGTGCTGGTATATGGTGAAGAAACCTTGGGATTGGTCAGTGTAGATACAAGCACCTCACCATTCACTCTTGGAAGTGAAAGTAGTGACAGAACACGTTAACATCTAAATAGCCCTAAGAAAAATACCTGAACATGCCATGATGCAGCACACACACACACACACACACACACACACACACACACACACACACACACAGGTATGCATATAAACCATCCAGAAACAAAGCAAACAAAAAGCTGGTAAGTTCATTGACTCATCAAAAATGAAGTAAGTGAAAGTTTCTCAGTGATTTCATATTCTTGATATGACATGTTACTCTATAAAGGGGTTTGAAGCCCTATAGGAGGAACAACTATATGAACTAACCGGTACCCCAAGAGCTCCCTGGGACTAAACCACCAATCAAAGAAAACACAAGGCAGGACTCGTGTCTGTAGCTGCATATGTAACAGAGGATAGCCTAGTCAGTCATCAATGGGAGGAGAGGACCTTCGTCTTGCAAAGATTCTCTGCCCCAGTCTAGGGGAATGACAGGGCCAAGAAGCAGGACTGGGAGCAGGGGAAAGTAGGAGGGGATAGGGGATTTTTGGAGAGGAAACTAGGAAAGGGGATAACATTTGAAATGTAAATAAAGAAAATATCTAATAAAAAAGATTCTAGAACAATAAATCAGTATTGCTTGATAGTTTCAGTTTTCAAAATTATAATGGTTTACACATTTTTCTATCTTTACATTCTATAAATAGCTAAAATGCCTGTTTAAAGATAGCATGCAATATCCTGTGAAGGCTCAATGCCCCTGTGTAGGGAAATACCAAGGTGGGGAGGCAGGATTGGGTGGGTGGGAGTTGGCGCACCCCCACAGAAACAGAGGGAGGGGAGATAGGATAGGGGGTTCCTAGAGGGGAAACTGGGAAAGGGGATAACATTTGAAATGCAAATAAAGAAAATATCCAATTTTAAAAAAATGGAAAAAACATAGCAGTGCTTAGAAAGAGCAACATGCTATAGGAATATTTCATTAAAATATACATTAAAATTCATGACTCACAGTAAGGAAACATAGGCTCATGGAGTCACATATGGTTACTAACCATTTTAGACTTACTTTGCATTGAAATGTGTTATACATGACAGCAATGAGAGGAAAGAGTATATCATGTCTATGAACTCATAATAGATGTTGTGTCCTTTATTGTTATTATACATTATTGTTCTCCTTTTGGAAAATGTTGTGCCATATTCACACATATCCTTATACATACATTATACATACATGCATCCATACTAGGCTATGATCTGCATATGAAGAAATACATGTTTGTGGTTTTGAGATTGGAAGGTTGGGAGTTCTCACTTGTTATACCTTCTTTATTTGTCCTCTGTGATTATATCCTTTGTTAGAGCCAACACTATTCTACTTTATGTGTGTACAGATTTTATTATCCATAGATCTGTTTATGGACAACAAGATTGTTAACATTTTCTTACCCCAGTGATTAAAGAAGCAAAAAACATGGAAGGCAAATCTCTCTATGGTGGGAATTGAGTTCTCTGGGTGTATGCCCAGGAGTGAAATGCTTTGGTCATCTGGCAATTCTATCAATAATTTTTTGAAAAGTCTCCAAATTAATTTTCATAATAGCCATAATGATTTGCTCTCCCTTCAGCAGTGAATAAATCAGTCTTTTCCTCTACACTCTATCCAACATTTGCTGTCAGATTTCTTGACAACAGCCAATTTTACTGGGGAGAGGTAGTGTCTCAAAGTAACTATAATTTGCATTTTCAGATGACTAAGGTAAGTCAAACACCTTTAAAGATAGCAAATGGCTATTTATAGTTCATTTTATTTAGGACCTATTTGGTTCATTGGGCCAGCTACAGATTTCCAGTTTTATTTCCTTACAATTTAACACCTGCAGTATTTTGTAAATTCTACATATTAACCTTTAATCAGAGGTATAAGTGGTAAAGATTTTCTCCAATTCTGCTTGCTACATATGTTCCCTCCTGATAAGTTCTATAACTATCTAGCTATCTGTTTGTCTGTCTGCCTATCTATCTATCTGTCTGTCTGTCTGTCTCTTTTGCCTGTGTAGAAACTTTTTAAATATTTTGTAGTTTCATCTGCTGATGCTTGTGATTATTTCCTGTGCAATTTTCTGCTCAGAACATTCTTCCACACTACATTATATTAAAGAATATTTTATGTTTCCTATAGAAGCTCCAGGTTTTAAATTAACTTATCTGATCAGTCTCTCTCTCTCTCTCTCTCTCTCTCTCTCTCTCTCTCTCTCTGTGTGTGTGTGTGTGTGTGTGTGTGTGTATGTGTGTGTGTGTGTGTGTGTGTGTGTCCTAGGTCAAAGATATAAACCTAATTTCAATCTTTTTCAAATGGATGTTCAGTTTTGATAGTGCCATGTGTGAACAAGCTATCCACTTTTCCAGTAAGAAAACCCCAGTTTTTTTCCAGTAAGAAAATAGTTGTTCCAGATACATCCATTTGCCCAAGAATTTCATAAATTCATTGTTTTTAATAGCTGATTAGAGCTCCATTGTGTAAATGTACCACATTTTCTGTATGCATTCCTCTGTTGAGTGACATCTGGGTTCTTTCCAGCTTCTGGCTATTATAAATAAGGCTACTAAAAACATAGTGGAACATGTGTCCTTATTACCAGTTGGAACATATTCTGGGTATATGCCCAGGAGAGGTATTGCTGGATCTACCAGTAGTACTATGTCCAATTTTCTAAGGAACCACCAGACTAATTTCCAGACTGTTTGTACCAGTTTTCAATCCCACCAGCAATGGAGGAGTGTTCCTCTCTCTCCACATCCTCACCGGCATCTGCTGTCACCTGAATTTTTGATCCTAGCCATTCTGACTGGTGTGAAGTGGAATCTCAGGGTTGTTTTCATTTGCATTTCCCTGATGTTGAACATTTTTTTCAAGTACTTCTCAGATCTTTGGTATTCCTCGGTTGAGAATTCTTTGTTTAGCTCTGTACCCCATTATTTTAATTAGGTATTTTCTTCATTTACATTTCAAATGTTATCCCAAAAGTCCCCCATACTCTCCCCCCACACACACTCCACTACCTACCCACTCCCACTTCTTGGCCCTAACTTTCCCCTGTACTGAGGCATGTAAAGTTTGCAAGACCAAGGGGCCTCTCTTCCCAATGATGGCCCCCTAGGCCATCTTCTGCTACATATGCCGCTAGAGACATGAGCTCCGGGGATACTGGTTAGTTCATGTTGTTGTTACACCTATAGGGTTGCAGACCCCTTTAGCTCCTTCAGTACTTTCTCTAGCTCCTCCATTGGGGGCCCTGTGTTCCATCCAATAGCTGACTGTGAGCATCCAATTCTGTGTTTGCCAGGCACCAGCATAGCCTCACAAGAGACAGCTATATCAGGGTCCTTTCAGCAAAATCTTACTGGCTTATGCAATGGTGTCACCGTTTGGAGGCTGATTATGGGATGGATCACCAGGTGTGACAGTCTCTAGATGGTCCATCCTTTCGTCTCAGCTCCAAACTTTTTCTCTGTAACTCCTTCCATGGGTGTTTTATTCCCAATTCTAAGAAGGGGCAAAGTGACCACAATTTGGTCTTTGTTCTTCTTGAGTTTCATGTGTTTTGCAAATTGTATCTTGAGTATTCTAGAAGTTTCTGGGCTAATATCCACTTATCAGTGAGTACATATCATGTGAGGTCTTTTATGATTAGGTTACCTCACTCAGGATGATACCCTCCAGGTCCATCCATTTGCCTAGGAATTTAATAAATTCATTGTTTTTAATAGCTGAGTAGAACTACATTGTGTAAATATACCACATTTTCTGTATCCATTCCTCTGTTGAGGGACATCTGGGTTCTTTCCAGCTTCTGGCTATTATAAATAAGGCTGCTATGAACATAGTAGAGTGTGTGTCCTTCTTACCAGTTGGAACATCTTCATATTTAAAAATGGGGCTCAGAGCTAAACAAAGAATTCTCACCCGAGGAATACCGAATGGCTGAGAAGCACCTGAAAAAATGTTCAGCATCCTTAATCATCAGGGAAATACAAATCAAAACAATCCTGAGATTCCACCTCACACCAGTCAGAATGGCTAAAATCAAAAATTCAGGTGACAGCAGATGCTGGCGAGGATTTGGAGAAAGAGGAACACTCCTCCATTGTTAGTGGGATTTTAAGCTTATGCAACCACTCTGGAAATCAGTCTGTCTGGCGGTTCCTCAGGAAATTGTACATACTGCTACCAGAGGATCCCGCAGTACCTCTCCTGGGCATATATCCAGAAGATGTACCCCATTTTTTAATGGGGATATTTGAATTTCTGGAGTTCAGCTTTTGAGCTCCTTGTATATATTGGATATTAGTCCCCTATCAGATTTAGGATTGGTAAAAATTCTTTCCCAATCTGTTGGTGGCCTTTTTGTCTTATTGACAGTATCTTTTGCCCTACAGAAGCTTTGCAATTTTATTAGGTCCCATTTGTCAATTCTTGATCTTACAGCACAAAGCATTTCTATTCTGTTTAGGAATTTTTTCCCCCTGTGCCCATATCTTTGAGGCTTTTTCCCACTCTCTCCTCTATAAATTTCAGTGTCTCTGGTTTTATCTGGAGTTCTTTAATCCACTTAGACTTGAGCTTTGTACAAGGAGATAAGAATGGATTATTTCTCATTCTTCTACAGAATAACTGCCAGTTGTGCCAGCACCATTTGTTGAAAATGCTCTTTTTTTTCCCCACTGGATGGTTTTAACTCCCTTGTCGAAGATCAAGCGACCATAGGTGTGTGGGTTCATTTCTGGGTCTTCAATTCTATTCCATTGATCTACCTGTCTGTCGTTGTACCAGTACCATGTAGTTTTTATCATCCTGAGTTCGGTAACCCAATCACAAAAGAAGTCACTTATATGCACTCACTGATAAGTGGATATTAGCCCAGAAACCTAGAATACCCAAGGTACAACTCCCAAAACATAAGAAAATCAAGAAGGAAGACCAACGACGAGTGGATATTCAATTCCTTCCTAGAATATGGAATAAAATATCCATGTAATGAGTTGCAGAGACACAGTTTAGAGCTAAGATGAAAGGATGGACCATCCAGAGACTGCCCTACCTGGGGGTCCATCTCATAATTGGCCACCAAACACAGACACTATTGCATATGCCAGAAAGTTTTTGCTGAAGGGACCCTGTTATAGCTGTCTCCTGTGAGGCTTTGCCAGTGCCTGGCAAATACAGAAGGGTATGCTCACAGTCATCTATAGGATGGAACACAGGGCCCCCAATATAGGAGCTAGAGAAAGTACCCAAGAGATGAAGGGGTCTGCAACCCTATAGGTGGTACAACAATATGAACTAATCAGTATCCCCAGAGCTCATATGTCTAGCTGCATATGTAGCAGAAAAAAGCCTAGTTGGCCATCATTGGAAAGAGAGGCCCCTTGGTCTTGCAAACTTTATATGCTCCAGTACAGGGGAATGCCAGGGCCAAGAAGTGGGAGTGAGTGAGTAGGCAAGCAGGGTGGGGAGGAGGGTATAGGGGACTCTTGGGATAGCATTTGGAATGTAAATGAAGAAAATATCTAATAAAATGTGAGGGGGGGAAGAAAATAGTTGTTCAAGTACTGTTGTAGAACATGTGCAATGAAGTTCTAAACTCTCCTTATGTGTGACATATGTCTCAAGGTTTATCTTAGATTAATTATTGCAACCACAATTAGAAGAAACATTAAACCTTGCGTCTAAAATAAAATTACTTCTTACCTTGGTTAACTCAGCTGAAGTACCTGCTTCAGAGTCAGCTTTAGCAGATTCAAAACATTTGCTCTTCCCCGGGTTATACCATCACATCCATGAAATAAACTCATCTATATTAAAAAAATCATCAAATTTTATTTACTTCACTTCTAACGCATGACTTCCTAATTAGTGGATATTTAATAAAATCCATATTTAAAATATTTCTGTACATTAATATGTGTGACAAATAACAGTCCCTTTTATTTCGATTTCATCTTCTGTATTGAAATGTAGTCACTTTCTCCTGATAATGAAATAAATTAAAACCACTTTAAGAGTTCATCTCACCTCAATCAGAATGGCTATTAGTAAAAGCATAATCAAATGACAGGTGGCGGCCATGATGTAGGGAAAGGATAACACTTATTCACTTTTAATGAATGTGTATACTTCTGTAGCCACCACAGAAATCACCGTTGATGTTCATCCAAAATTTAGAAAAGGCAGATAAGAGAGATGACCTCGTGATTCAATACACTGCTTGTGATTTCACCGGACCCAAGTTCAATTCCCACATAACAGCTCACATCCATTGGTCATTTCAATTCTGTCATATTCAACCTCCCTTCATGGTCCCTGTATGTACAATGAACATACAGGTTACATATACATGCATGTAGACAAAGAATTCACATGAATAAAATTATTTTTACGTGATAAGTATAATTGTATATGACCCAGGTATACCACTCATGGTAGTATACATAAAACCTTATTTTCTACTACAGAGGTGCTCATCCATGTTAATTTACTCTCTTCATATCACTCAGGGTATATAATTAGCCTATATGCTCATTCAGTGATGACTGGGTGGTGGAAATGTTACACATATAAACAATAGAATAATGTTCCACTGTGATATTACAAATAGATAGATGGAAATAAAAGACATTATTTTGAGTTAGGTCACCTAAACCCAGAAAGATGATGCTACATGTTCTTTCTTACATGGAGATTCTAGCCTTAAATCTTTAGATTCATATCTTTAGCTTGAAGTATATGCAGAAGATAGGGAATCAGCAATGTAGATGCTTTACGCGAAGAGGGACAATTGAATATCGTCATTTAATTTGATTCCCATTGCTTTGATAAAGACTGTGACTAAAAGCTACTTAGGGAGAGAAACGTCTCTATTATTTCACAAGTTGTAGTTCATACAAATAGAGAATCAGGCATGGAACTTAAGTCAGGAGCTGATACAGAGATCCTGGAGAGGTATCTCTTAAGAGCTTCCTTCTCGTGACTTGCTTAGCCTACTTTCTTATACCCTTCAGGACCACCTAAGGATGGTTCTGCCAATAGTGGATTAACTCTCCACATCAATACCTAATCAAGACAAAACCCCCACAGAATGGCCTACAGGCGAGTCTTATAGAGCCATTTCCTCAATTAGAATTCTCTTTGCCCAGATATGTGTCAAACAAACAAACAAACAAAAAATCCAACCATCCCACTTACAACTGATAGTCTCAATATTCTATGCAAATGTGTCCACTGTTGCAATAGTGGCACAACTATTATGGATATAAGTAACTGTTTCTCACTTCAACTTGAGGCAAGTTCCATTAGGATAATGTGTGCTTGGTACCTTATATTTTGATGAAACCTCATTGGTGAGGAGCACATGGGCCCTGCAAATGTGCTCACTACTGTTGTTGATCTAAATTGAACTTTCACCAAACTCTATTCTAAATATTTGTTTATAATCTTAGGCAAATGGGACTCTCTTTATTCAATCATATAAGTCTCTAATGCTGTGAAGGAGAGTGGATACAGAATATTGTTGCTATTGATGGTGCTCAGAATAAGTAATGATTTTGTGTGCTGATTTCTAAACAAAACACCATTCTTACTATTCCTTCTAAGTTTCAGGGAGCATTACAGAGGAGAAAGCAGAACAAGAAGATAAGGGGGAAAGACCATGAAATGTGATCTGCAGGGCATAACACAACCACTGAAAACTTGATCTCTCAGCACTAGCAGTTGCCTACAATAAGCCTGCAGAAAAGCAGCACTATTGGTACCAATCGAAGAGATAGAAAAGACTCATTAGAACTCCTCTGCACATGCTAACTTATTGGATATTGATCGATTCTGGGGAAGGGATGTTTAGTCTATCTAATAATGTACTTATTCATGAGTTCATGAGACTCCATAGTTCTAAGCCTATGGAAACACAGAGAGTCCTGACTAGAGCCTAATTTTATGAAAGCTTGTCAGTAGGTGTGAAAATGCTGGTGAGAAGCAACTAGATCTCTATGTGCTATGATTGAATTATGTGACATGCACAGCTATAGAATCTTATTTCAAGTTCTAGAGGATAAACAAAAGCACTAGCAATAGCTTGTCATGTGGGGGATAGAGTCTAGGAAACCCCATTGGTGAACAATTCAAAAGCAAATGACCCAATTAAAAATAGTGCAATGACATAGATGGGAGGTTATCTCTGTATTAGTGACCAGTGCTCTTTGGCACATTTAGAGAGTGGTATAATCGAATGTTTTATTAGATCTAATTTTAGGTTTTTGAGGATTTTTAACACTTATTCCCACTTTGGTGGTGGCAGTTTGCACTCCCGGCATCAATGAGCAAGTTGAACTCTTGACAGCATCTGCTGTCATTTGTTTTTATTGATCTTGACCATCTGATGGGGACAGATGAAATCTCAATGTAGCTATGCTGAAGCAGAGAAACTTCACTTTGGATTTTATATTTTCACTCTCAATTACATTGTTATGTACTTATTAACCTCAGAAATAACTGGAATATCCCATGACAAACTTTAAACCAAACACAATTATCTTCAGAATGGCTATCCTGAGTGTCTAGAAGTTCATTAAGATGCACAGAGTATGGGTCAATACAAGTGCCTGTTTGAGTTGCTATGTTAATCTAACAGTAAAATGTTTTTATTTAATCTTTTATAATAAATGTATTCTTATTATTAAATAAAGTTTAATTAAGCATAAGAAGTACAATTTTAGGAAGTGGTAATGAAAAATAAACCATGACATTAATCCAAATACTGTCCTCTGAAGTATTCAAATCTTACCGTTAAATAAGAAGCAGGAATAACAGATAAAATCCAAACTGAATAAAATTATATAAAATTTAATTTATTAAAATTAAGTGAAATGTTAAATTCTTTATAAAAATAAACTAGCATGCTAATTATTATTCTGTACCTAGTCACCAATAGGACAATTACTAGAACTTTTCACCTACATTCAGGAGTAACTGAGCTTTATAACCCATCAGATAGAAAATTTGCGTACTTATAATACTTCTCTTTACACAAATTTTGCTATATTTAATGTGTATATAAATGTGTTTGGAAACAAAGGACAAATTTTTTATCACCTTGGTCATACACATGCACACACACACATACATGCACACATGTATAATAGTACATATATATAGTTCATTCGAATATGTGTGTGTAATATAAATTATTTAATATTAGAGTGCATATCTAAGGATGTCATATACTGTATTGTAGATTCACAGTAGTTCATGGTACTTCCACAGGGGGAAATGAGAGCATAAGGCCTTGACAAAGAGAGGTAGGATTTGTGTCTACCCCAGAGCTTAACTCAAAGCTTTGGCACAAAATCAGTTTGACTTCTCTTTTGCCACTTTTAGTCTGTTCAATCAGTCTCTGAGTTAGGGGTCACAAAACTTACATAACTTTCTCAGTGTTTGGGAAGCAAGTCTTCTTTACATTGCAGATAATGCAAAAGAAGTATTTCCTTTGAACACCACTTGTCATAGGCAGCTTTTCGACATTTGTAGCTGAAGCACTGTCAGGACTAAAAGCCAAATTTTGATTAACCAACATGGCCATGCAGTTGACAATATGTGTGTGTGTGTGTGTGTGTGTGTGTGTGCTCTTTGGAGATCCTAGAACCTAACATTTTTTGTACCTATGGTTCAACTCAGCAGAGTGTAACATATTCTTATACACACCCTAATAGAACTTTGAGATACATGTGGACTCTTCTTGGCAAATGTTTCTTAGAGTCAGGGAACTTTAATAGTATTTTAAATAGTATTTGTTTTTGATGTGTGGTTGGGTTTTCTCTGTAAAAAACAACCAATAGAAATTCCATATGTGTTTTGTAAATAGTTATCTTTATAACTAACTTGTTCAAAAGCGAGCTGATCATCTTTCTGAAAATATGTTTCAGAATAACATAGTGTAGAAAAATGTCATAAAATCAGGAAATGGGAGAACACAGACTTATGTGTTGGAAATGCTTGCCTGACCTAATAAGCAATTTTACAGTTTCACTTTTATGATATTTCATGAACACTTCTCATACCACACTAAGCCTACTGTTATTTTCCTTATGATATGTAGACTCAACCTTCATTCCAACATATCATCATCACAGTTAACTATGTACAGACAAAAGAGTATTGGTGATAAATAATCTAAAGCAGAAAATCACTTGGGAGATGAGAAGTATAGGAATGAACGTTTCTGTTAAACACTGTAATGGGAGAATAAAATCATTTGCAATTATTCACAATACCCATAAATGTCCACAATAAGGCCCCCTTTCTTCTGGAATGTGTAGCTGTATAAAAGAGAATCTGAACTAGGGATCATGGCAGCACTTCATTACAGGTAACACTACTATATGCCAGGCTGTGAACCAGTTGCTACCTCAGTTCCAATCTCATTTTGATTAGCTGAGGTGGACGATATGGTTCAGCAATTAAACTTTGTGACCATAAAGAAAAATAATAATGAACTGGGTTTGATAGAGCCCAAGCCCATGTTGTAAAGTTCAGTGGGATTCCTAACCTATGTGTTGAATGGAGAAAAAAGAGTTACTTGGTATCTTCTGAAATTTCTTGGTATCTTCTGTCACAGGGGAGCTCCATGGCTTTCATGCGTCCCTGCTCTAAGACACTCTGTAATTATTTGAGACCTCTCCAGTATAAGTTATATAATTATTTGAACAATGAGGCTACCTTTTTGGCACTAAATAGATACATTTCAATAATCTTCAAACAAAGTGAACAATGCACCTCCTACCTACCATTTCAGAAATAAAGTATTAGCAATAAAATGAACTTTGGCCACATAATTTCCCATGTTAAATAGAGCTATGTAATCTAATGATTAGGTCAGGTTTTGTATTTAATATCTACAAATTCCACAAGAGACAACACAATTTCCCAAGCCAGTGATTGCATAAATAATATATGAACTTTTCTGAATCTTGTCTTTCATCCTGAGAAGGTATACCCACATGTGTCACTGTAAAGGTCACCTTTAACTCCCTTTCCATATCCTCTTGGTATTTACATTAGAAACTTTGCTCCATAATTGTATTTTATAAAGCTCAAGACTCATTTAAATGCCAGAAAATTAAACTAAAGGGATTTCATTTACCACTGGCTATGTAGAGGATAGAGTTATACAACCTCTATTAATGCTAATGGGGAATTCGTGAATAAATCTTAGAAATACAGAGAAAAATGTATCCCAAGAAGGACATGAAATGGAGACAATAGGCTCACTAGAGCAAAATTAAATGGCAGCTTGATTTCCAGAGCCGAAACCTCATAAAAATAAAGTCACTTACACTTACAATCACTTAGGACTCGTGATTTCATTAAGTAACAATTCACTTGTCTCTTGGGCAACTAAACTCATAAAACTTACAAGAACAATGATTTTTATATTAACAATGATATATAGTTTTTCAATATTTAATAATCAGGGACAGCTTATATGATATTCATGTACTTTGAAAGTCTCATTTAATGACTATTCTGATGACAGAGTACATTTGTAAAAGTAAATCACCACAAAATCGTGTTGTTACAGATTTCATGTTAAAATTAGAAGGTGCAGTGCAATTGACTTTAATGAACAGTGTAAGAATGGACCTTTATCTGTGGTCTACTGGAAATGGTTCAATTACATTTAAGTGTGTCAATAATGTTAAACTAAAATATTGGCATTAAATGTTCAGAAGTCTTAAACTAATACATTTTCAATCTTTTAATTTTGACTTTCTGCTATGTATGAGTTTTTGAATGTACAAATAAATGATTTTCATTCAATGAAATAGTTCTCATATCTTATCTGGTGTTGTATTATAAGAACAGAATAATATAAAGCTATGTATCCATATGTAATAAAATCTATATCTATGCAATTAGTGTGAAATATATAAGTAAACTATATAATCAGATTATATTCAATTACTTCACTATAAGTTTATTTAGTCTGTCTCATAATATACTTTCCAAGTATGTCATTAAAAATGAATGTCTTTAAGAATAGATGCTTGTGCTGGCTAACTTTTTGTCAGCTTGACAGAAGCTAGAGTCATTTGGGGAGAAGGAACTACAATTGAGAAAATGTTCCTCCCAGACTATCAGGTATGCAAGACTTTCTTGCATTTTCTTAATTTATGCTTGGTATGGGAGGGCTTCACTCATTGTGGTTGGTGCTGACACTGGGCTGGTAGTCCTGGGGTTGTTAGAATAAAAGGATGAGCAAGCTGTAGGGAAGAAGCCAGTAAGCAACTCTCCTCCATACCCTTTACTTCAGTTCCTGCCTCCAGGCTTCTGCCTTGAGCTCTTGCCCTGAGAAACAGTAAAATGAAATAAACCCTTTCTTCCCCAAGCTGCTTTGCTCATGATGTTTTATAACAGCAATAGAAACGTTAATAGAAACGACACTTTTGCTTAAAAAAATCTTTGCCACATAATTTCTTAAAAATAATGGATGTACTTATCTCATTTCTTTGATGAGATATGCAATTCAGTGGGAGAGAACAAGCCTAGCAGGCCAGAGTCTTGGGTATAATGTCTTACACATCAAATATAAATTAAAATTCTTGTCTTCGATATGCTAATAAATGTAGTCAGATTTGTTTTTGTAAGATAAGGGTTTACTTAGCAAAACCACTAAGTTTATAAATGCTATTTATACTGCAGGTTGGTAAATAATCATTAAAGAAATGAGTATGGGCTACTTCCTTTCAAGTTTTTGGCCAAGGCTGTATCAGAGATTACTGAAATGATAAAGACTATGGCCATTGATCCTGTTTTTTCACCAGAACTAGCAATATCCTATTGCTGAAAGCAAACCAAACTTTGATCTCCAGAACATCAAGAAGTCATGTTGCTACTGGCCAAGAAGTTTTCTCCCTGCTGGCTACTTTTCATAGTACACGAAAGTGCTTTGTATTCTACTTGAGAAGTCATTAGCAATCTGTCCCAGGTAAATTACAGTAATAACTGGTGTGACAAGATATGTACAAATGCTATGAGCAAACAGAACAATTTCCCTTTGGATTGAAGGCCCCACTCAGAAGAAAACCCATGGTGGTTTCTGTAATTCTGGTTAAGAACATAGGCCCCAAGAGTGAACTGACTATTATTTTGCTACATGAACATAGTATCAAACTGTCTTCTGAGTTCCTATTTCCATAAAAACAGATAAGTGCATCTCTCAGACCTCATCAGAGAAATTTCTCTGTGCAGTAAATAGTGGTTAATGCTGGAATCTCAACGATCAAAAGGCAGAGAAAAATGTCAGTGGGGTGCTCAGCCACAACTGCATCCATCTACACCAGCTCTGCTCCTCGAGGCTGAGAGGCACTGCAGAAGGAATCCAGGGGTAAGAACAAGATATCAGAAAGGACAGGATAAAATTGAGTCTTCTGGACATGACAAGACCTTTACACTCATAGACCTACAGCACCTATAGAAACCCTGCCTGGGGTCACTTAATTAAAGAGATAAACTCCCAACCTTCTTTCATCAAAAAGAGAACCAGTTCCTTTCTCTTTATCATTGCTGTGATAAGACTGAATCTGAGTTTAATGACAGCTCAGCTAGAAATCAATAGAAAGAGTTCTTATCCTAAAACCCCTTAGTGAATATATTGGTCATAAACTAATTAAGTACTCTCTGCACTTAAGCTATTAAATCAACAACAAACTTCCTGGAGGGTGATAGAAGAAAAGATAAAATAGTGAATATACCCTTCCTACTTTTCTCATTTCCCTTCCAGACACTTCCCTCCCTCAAACTCAAGTCTTCACAGCTCTCAAAGTACACATGCACTTGCAAAAGAAAGTCTCCCTTACCCAGTGACTTACTCCAGGCCTTCATCATTAGTCTCAAGGGGAAAGCAACAGTATAATAGAGAAGTATTAGCATTGCTTAGATAAACAAAATCCACCTCTCAACTCTCAGCCTGTCCCCAAGGCTCCATTCACACAAGCATGACCTCACTTAAGGTCACTACCACTAATGGCAGTCGATGCCCATGAACTTATCTCTCCACGGCTCAACTATTCCCTTAGCATTCCTAATTGACTTTGTCATTTCTGAGGCCATTTCATTATAAGTCAGGGCCATTTCTGCTGTTGCTGATGAGTGGACCATTTTGTGAAGCCAAGTGTGGGAACCCTGAAATACAAGGAAAGTAAACAGCCATACGTGTAAAATTTCAATTCCAACTTTCACTGTGAAGAGAATCTTTACCAGCTAAATACACCAGCATTCTTGGGAGACTTATTTCCCTGGTCCCCAAGGAGACATAATAATAACAATATTTTTTGAGAATTCCCTTATATTCTCTTTGATGCAGTCGCAATTTAACTCCCTCCCCTCTATCTCTTGGGAAAATGAAAAGCTGGCTGGTTTAAACTACTCCAAGGTTTTATGGTAGAGAAAAAAAAAAGTGCCCTCAAGGGTAGATTAGTGTGGTACATAGGCTGAATGCTGATGGGAGCTTTTTGTCTCAGCCCTCTAAGTCCATTAACTGATGATTTTACTTAAAGAATTCTGTAGTAATCTCAAACTTTGTTTTGGGGCTCTCTGGAGTAGAAAGATCTCTAGTGTGTTTAATGCAAAAGGAGATATAATGAACCTTGTCATGTGGGGGTCATTGTCTGCATCTTATAAGCATGTTACTTGGAAATGTTAGTGACTGGATGTTGTACCAGTGTTTACAATGCACAGGTGGGTGGTGCCAGAGGAATGGACTGAGTGCTAACAGTTTTCCACTCATTCATTCTTCTTAAAGATGCATTATCACTTTATTTTACTATTTTCCTTCTTACAAAAATAATAATGATGTATGTAGTGAACAACTAGATCTAACCTGTATTGAAGGAAATAGCATTAAAATGAAACTCCAGCTAATTTGTACTCTTAGACACTTTCAATAGTCTGACTTTAGGTCTTTCGGTAGTTGTTTCAATAACAATAAATGTGATGTATAAATATATGTGTGTGTTTTCTTAGTTAATATTGAATATATGTATCCAAAGCAATCAACAGGTGTTAACTACCCTACCACCTTCACCACTGCAATACTTATGTATTGCACATGCATAAATTGCTTATAATTTACTTTTAATTATATTCACAACATTTATATGTTGATGCAACATATTCAACCTTCTGTTTCTTCAACAAATAAAAAACTGAGAGAAGCTCTGCCTGAACATTCTAGAATGTTTGAACATTTAGTCATCCTATCTCCACATTTTCAAACACTGCAAGATTTATATTCTATCTTGACGACCTAAGCAAATATATTTTCATCTTTTTAAAATGTATATTGTTTTGTAGTTAGTAGGCAAATGTGTTTTCATTGTGGTAATTTCCTGTAGGCGCATCATGTGCTTCACATTTTCTTTGTCTCCCATTAAGCTTCCTTGCTCCTTTGCCTCTGTAGTGCTGGTCCCTTTATTCTCTTAAGTAGTCTACTTCCTACTTCCATGTCATAGGCATGTTTAAGGAGCAGATGTCATCCTTTCAGAGAATGAAAAAAATATGAATACCTTCATTAACATCTATGTCATTAATATCTGTGCTCATTTATTTCATTTGCCTGTTATCTTATAAGACTATTTTGCCAAAGTTTATAATTGCACATGAGACTCCACCTCCTCTTCAGTGTTAGCTGGCTCCCTGTCATCAGTGTTGGACACATCCTGCAGAGATTTCAGAGCAGCCGGGTCACTCAGTTCCTTACTGAGAGTTGACTTCAATTTGTTTAAAGAAAATCTGAAACTCATGTTGAGTTTTATCATACTCATTCCAATAATGAAATAAAGGGGTCAGACCAAAATGCACTTTATTTTTCCTGTCTCTAAAGTATTTTGTACTTCATCCTTATGGGAGAGTGGCTCAGACCATCACAGATTAAAGCTGCTTCCCTCTTCCTTGTCACTGGCTTTACAATGACAAGTTCTATGCTGGCAGAGGCATAGCAATGCTATCCAGCACCAACTATGTTCCATGTAAATCTTACGTTAACTTAACTCCCTAGCATGGTATTGAATGGATTTAAGTGTCATGACCTTGGGAGGTGCTGTTTTTACTTCGCTTTGTGTGTTCTGTTGGTGAACTGCTGATTGTTTTCCAGAGGCTTGTTTTCCAAATTTTCAAAAGAGTTCTCAAGATAATTTTTAAAGGTTCAAAATAGAATAACTCACTGAGTGTTGTTCTCTCAGGAGGACTTACAGTGCTACCTAGGATTTTGCTGAAAGACAGGCCGAGGGGCACATGAGGTGAGGAAATATTTTGAAATGCTCCTCATGACTAAACCAGCTCAATTTATTTCCAAAGAATGTTATTATGCAATAAGCTCTAAATAAACTTTGATATGCCTTGCTCCTGGGAGTTTTAAGCTATTTCAGCTTTAAGTATATTTAAGTACACTTTAAAAATTGATAGGCATGTACATTGAATGCTTGAATTTGTTCATTATTTTCTCAATTGACCTGGTCAAGACGTGGCTTTCTGATTGTTACCTCTCTCATTGACAGTGTGAACCTGGGAGAGCAGAGCCTAAAAATAAGGCAAACTAGTTTCATACATCGGCCAACTATATTCAAGTTATATTGTGAAGATATAGAAAAGTTATATTATGAAGATATTCTAAGGCTTTATCAAGGTCACATAAACAAAGTTCACATGAGTTCAAGCTGTATGCAATCACAAGAGCGAGGACTGTTTCCATGCTAAGTTAATGATCACCATACAGATTCTTTGACTGGAATCTTCTAAGCTCTATTCATATTTGTATGTACATGAATAGGAAACATGTCACCTTGCTTTCATATATAGCCCAAGACCATCTATCCTAGAATAACACCATTCAAAGTAGGCTGGGCCCTTCCACATCAATGACAAATTATGAAAATGCCCTATAGAAATGATCACACCCCAATCTTATGTAGACAATTTTCTTCATTGGAGTTTCCTTCTCCTTGATGATTCTGGTCTGTATCATCCAGTTGTCATAGCAGTATGAACTCGTACTATCTTGATCAGCATGAGGACATGTGTTCATGCACCCAAAATACTCTCTGAATCACAACATCACTCACTTTGGAGAAGGAGTACATACATAGGAAAATGTGTCCACATCAGTATTGAGGTATGTCTGTGCTGTAGTTAAGTTTATTGTGTCCTACTTTTGGGAAAGTATTTTAGGTTTTGCTCTGGCATGTGAAATTTAATCTGCAAATTACATTGCACAAAAGAAAAAGGAAATAAATGTATTGCACCCTTGTAACTCACTTAATTTTGTTTCTTAATGCTGATCTGGTTTGAGAGATTGGAAATCAAATGCTACTCATTAACTTCTAGTCCATACATGTCCCTTTATCCTTTCCAAGTATACCGACTGTTCTTTCCAACTCCGAAGACTCCGGACAGGCCCTGGCAAGTGAGTCAGTAGGGAGTTATAGCCCTGATGCCCTTCCATACTCTCACAAACATGCTACCAAACCCAAATCAGGATCTGAGGCGTTATAACCCTTAGTGTGTCCTGAGGCAAACTTTGTAATCGAGATGTTTTAAATATCAGGTTTATACTGAAATCAACATTTACAGAAGATTAGTTTTAGTTACAGGAGTAGCCTCTATCTATAGTAGATATTATGGCTTTTGGAGCTCTTTGAAATCTTTTCATAATGCAGTCCTAATATTAAACATGTTCTGATTATATACAAATATATCATTATATATGCATATATTCATATGCACATGTATATATATGATATATGTATTGCCATGTATAGTCTCTCTCTCTCTCTCTCTCTCTCTCTCTCACACACACACACACACACACATATATATATATATATATATATATATATATATATATATATATAATTAAAGGATAGAGGCATTGTTCTAGTATGTTTCAGAAATGACATGTAAAATGAAAAGCAAATCAAAGTTTTTCCAACAGAGGTCCTCCAGTTTGAGACCATCACAGCAACCAATGACAAAGATCTAGTTTTACTTAATCTGAATTCATCAGCCTGTCCTTTCTGCTCTAATGCTATAAGGCAAACATGTTTGAAACAATCAACACAAGATTTTGTCCCACTTCTGTTTCTTCTCCCTTCCCTTGTCTGTGAAGCCCACTCCCTTAGCTCTCCTTGACAGAATACCTTCCCAAACCTTAGCAGGGGACACAGCCACATTTCATCAATTGCCAGGAGAACAAATTGGAGTGTGATTTTGTTTGAACTTTTACTTTGTTAACATCACAGCAGGACAGCAATATTTAAATGTTTGGTGTCTATTTGTACAGAAAGACAATAATACAGAGAGATAATTATAGCATAGTAGTGTATTTAAAGGCAGTGTGTGATATCATGAACTAAAACAGAGATGAGTGATCAAATACTTAAGGAGGCACATCAAGTTGATGCATGAGAGAATGAAAGCAGATCCACTATCCTGAAAGGGTTAACATGGGAAAATTGTTTGAAAAACAACAGTAAACAGTGACTGGAACTGAAGAAGTGGAAGGAAAAGAGCAGTTGAGAGGACAGAGCCTTAGGAAGGTCATTGTACTGGAGACTGTGGATTATTCTCAGTGAAATCAGTAACACTTCCAAGTAGGTATAAGTATTTAGAATATAATTACACATTATATTAGCTTAGGAAAATGGTAGTAGTTTTTTTTTTCTTTAGGGGCTATGAACTCTTTAGTCATGTATATAGACATTGGAGTGTACAAGGACCCGTAATTCTTTAAAAGGATACAATTTGCAGGCACAATGTACCTTCACTTAACTTACTACTGACTCTTTCTGAAGAAAACTTGCAACAACAGTGAGAAAATATCTTTAAAGTTAACGTAACAAAATTTACATCATGCCAATTACCTTTTGGCACAATATTTAGAAGGCAATGGAACACAGGTGAACAGTCCTTTGGAACAACACGAGGAAGCTACACATTGTTCCCAGATGGAATTTCCATAGAGTTGCACAGCATGTGCTGATCCTTTCTGCCGATAGGAGTACAGCCCTCAGCTCCCAGGTGGAATTTGACTTTAACATTAGAATCAGCCAGGAATTCTGCATGAGCCAGGAAATATTAGACAGCTGCTACTGTATTGGCAAGAACTTATTCTTACAGAACCCTACTCTATTTAATACATCCCGGAGCTTTCTGGACTGTATCATTGTATCATAGTTAGGTGTTGTTAAAGGGTTAACAGTATGTAAGGTACTTATAGATATGTGTGTTGGGTCACAATCTGGAAACAGTGCTTGGCATAAGGGGGAATGGGCAACATCTGTTTATCATGACAGTTTATGTTTCCATTTGTGATTAAGTGTTGTTTTAAATTGTGCTTTAAATTGTGTCTGCAGCTGTGTGACTATAAAAACAATTTTAATATCTAACTGTGAAATAGTTCTTTACAATTATATTATGGACTTGAAGAAAAACTAGCTCTAATTTTGTTATTGTTTTCTCCTTCCCCAAAGTAGTCGAGAAATAATGAACAACTATGTCATTTTGTCTAGCACATGTTTTAGTAAGTTTTTTAATATTGTGGTTTAACAGTGTTTAAATTATTTCATTGCCAACAGAATTTCAATGACCTCAAAATAAATCATTTTGGAGTTGTTTGTATGACCCAAAGAAATTCAGCAATGTCTGAAACACAGTTAGGAAAAATTTTAATAATTGCACATCTCAGAAGTGTCATGTTGGCATGTGCCATTTTTCTGGGAGTTGTCAGTCTAAGAAGCTGCTATACACTTGGGTTTCCACTTGTATTATGAATCCCTCCTTCATGTCAAACAAGGCAGTGTAGGCATAAAATATGTTGCAATCGTCTTTTACTAAGGGTTTAACCCCTCTTCACCCACCAGCAGAAGTGGTGGAAGAGAAAAGATATAAGAGAAGTGGACCTTTTCAGCAATGCTTCCTTGGGGGCAATCTCGATCATCTTTCTCATCAGTTAAGTCTTGTAGCAAACACCAGATACAACTCAGCAGCTGCTGCCCAGTCCTCTAGACACACCTACATTAGGCATAAACCAGCAGTTACAGTCCAGCTCTTTCAGTAAGCAGGCACCAGTCAGCTGTAGTTCAATCCTGAAGAAACCACCAGGCTTGCCGACCGGCCTGATGAGGGTGCAGAAGTGGCAAGCTGCCATAGGAATCTGAAGAGCAATTTTGGGGAAAGCTTCTCTCAATGCCAGTGTTACCACAAGTTGAGCTCAACAATGCTATGCAAGCCAAACAATATAAGAATAGCAAGACAGAGCAAACCAAATCAAAGCTCAGTGCTCATCTCCCACTGACTGTGGGGTCATATTTATACACCTTCATCAAGCATCTCTTCACGTGTTTGCTATATCAAAACATCCTTTCACCTGTGCCTGCTTTGGGAAAATAGTCTTCCACATGTTTTCTATGATATCCTTTCACCTGTGAGCCCCAGCAAACTATCATTTGACATAACTAACATTCCGAAGAGCTAGAAGTTTCTACTTCCAGAGAGTTATATGAATCTGATGCAGGCTAAATTCCAAAAGAGAAAAAAAAAAACTGGCTACTAAACATGGAAAAAAATTGAGCTAAATAAAGAGAATCAAAATGATATTAGAGAGGCACCAAAGATACCATCTTTAGAAAAATGAATACAACAAAACAAAACAAAACAAAACAAAAAACCCTGAAAGACCAGACAACTCCTGATAAGAAGCAAGGACAGGCAGTTGAATGTGAGGACAAGTGGTTTCCAAACTTCCTAATGCTGTGACCCTTTAATACATGCTGTGGTGACCCCCGCAACCATAAAACTATTTTTTGTTACTACATCAAAACTTTTCTCCTGTTACAATAGTGATGTACATGTCTGTGTTTTCCCATGGTCCCAGGCAAACCCTGTGAAAGGGATCTTTGGAATCACAAAGGGGTCAAAACCCACAGGTTGAGAGCTGTAGGTAAAGACACAATTCATTGTTACTGTTCCATGAAAAAATTCTTCTGCATGGAACTCCTGGCAAGTTGCCAACAGCCATTCCTCCTGCCTGCCTACATATCAGCTGTTTATTCCACCACCCAACCTCCACTGGCACCATATGGAGCCTTACCTAGAATTTCAGGTAGTGACCCCACTCCCATTCTGCTCACTCATCAGTGGATTAATCAACCTATGAGCCTCACAACTTCAGATAGAGAAATACTCCAGCACTCCACCTACCAAGATGATATCCTGAGACCGAATAGTGTTCTGTGACCTGAATCCCAGATAAGGACCTGTAGACTGGCTTTAACATCAACAGCCTTGTCTTGAGGAAGATATGTCATGCTGAGCCCCAACCTCATTCCTATTGTGACTCCAGCTGCTATGACCAAAATATCATCATTAGAACTTGGTGTACCCTTTACAAACTTCTAGAGAAGGTTTTTTTTTTTCACCTAGTTTCAGAAGTTCCACCTACTTCTGGCCAAAATGAGACCACTTCTGACACCCATTCACCTACCTTTTGCAATAGTAGCAAACAAGGATCCAGACACCACTCAACAAAGATTAGAGCAGATATATAAGGAACTTGACCAATGATCTAAGTCCAGATACCTTTATCTCACCTAAAAATCTCAACCAACATGAATAACCATGAAGACATGTCTCTGCTAGACATTAACAATCGTATTGCAAGATTCCCTGAGAAAATCAACTTAGCTGATATATGTGAAAATGAATTCAAAACAACAATTATAAGCATGCTTAATAACCCAAAGACAGTAATAAACAAATGCCCAAAGGAGAAAAATGAAAATATAAACAAGCAGTTGAATGAAATGAAACTTCAAATGAGAAACGCTAGAAATCAAACAAAAATGTCCTAGGAAACTATCACCAACAGACTAGAGGGAATGACCTACGAGGTAGAGGAGATGGATCACTTGATGTGAACAATGTTAATTTTATTTAACTTATTAAGTATTTACTTCATTTACATATCCAATGCTATCACAAAAGTCCCCCATAACCTCCCCTCCCCACTCTTCTCCCCACCTACTCCTACTTCTTGGCCCTGGCATTTCTCTGTACTGAGGCATATAAAGTTTGCAAGACTAAGGGGCCTCTCTTTCCAATGATGGCCAATTAGGTCATCTTCTGATACATATGAAGCTAGAGAGACACCAGCTCCAGGGGATACTGGTTAGTTCATATTGTTGTTCCACCTATAGGTTTGCAGACCTCTTTAGCTCCTTGGATACTTTCTATAGCTCCTACATTGGGGGTCCTGGGGTCCATCCAATAGCTGGCTGTGAGCATCCACTTCTGTGTTTGCTAGGCCCCAGTGTAGTCTCACAAGAGATAGCTATATCAGGGTCCTTTCAGCAAAATCTTGCTAGTGTATGCAATGGTGTCAGTGTCTGGAGGCTGATTATGGGATGGATCTCTGGATATGGCAGTCTCTAGATGGTCCACCCTTTCGTCTCAGCTCCAAACTTTGTCTCTGTAACTCCTTCAATGGGTGTTTTGTTCCCAAATCTAAGAAGGGGCAAAGTGTCCACACTTTAGTCTTTGTTCTTCTTGAGTTTCATGTGTTTTGCAAATTGTATTTTGGATATTCTAAGTTTTGGGGCTAATGTCCACTTATCAGTGAGTACATATCATATGAGTTCTTTTGTGATTAGGTTACCTCAATCAGGATGAAGCCCTCCAGGTCCATCCATTTGCCTAGGAATTTCATAAATTCATTCTTTTTAATAGCTGAGTAGTACTCCATTGTGTAAACGTACACATTTTCTCTATCCATTCCTGTGTTGAGGGGCATATGGGTTCTTTCCAGCTTCTGGCTATTGTAAATAAGGCTGCTATGAACATAGTAGAGTATGTGTCCTTCTTACCTGTTGGAACACCTTCTGGATATATACCCAGGAGAGGTATTGCAGGATCCTCCAGTAGAACTATGTACAATTTTCTGAGGAACAACCAGACAAATTTGCAGAGTGGTTGTACCAGCTTGCAATTCCACCAACAATTGAGGAGTGTATCTTTTTCTCCACATCCTCGCCAGCATCTGCTGTCACCTGAATTTTTTAACTTAGCCATTCTGACTGGTGTGAGGTGGAATCTCAGGTTTGTTTTGATTTGCATTTCCCTGATGATTAAGGATGCTGAACATTTTTTCAGGTACCTCTCAGCCACTCGCTATTCCTCAGGTGAGAATTCTTTGTTTAGCTCTGAGCCCCATTTTTAATAGGGTTATTTCATTTTCTGGAGTCTGCATTCTTGAGTTCTTTATATATATTGGATATTAGTCCCCTATCTGATTTAGGATAGGTAAAGATCCTTTTCCAATCTCTTGGTGGCCTTTTTGTCTTATTGACGGTGTCTTTTGCCTTACAGAAGCTTTGCAATTTTATGAGGTCCTATTTATCTATTCTCAATTTTACAGCACGAGCCATTGGTGTTCTATTCAGGACTTTTTCCCCTGTGCCCACATCTTCGAGTCTTTTCCCCACTTTCTCTTCTATAAGTTTCACTGTCTCTGATTTTATATGGAGTTCCTTGATCCACTTAGATTTGACCTTAGTACAAGGAGATAAGAATGGATCAATTCCCATTCTTCTACATGATAACTGCCAGTTGTGCCAGCACCATTTGTAGAAAATACTGGATGGTTTTAGCTCCCTGTCAAACATCAAGTGACCATAGGTGTGTGGGTTCATTTCTGGGTCTTCAATTCTATTCCATTGGTCTACTTGTCTGTCACTCTACCAGTACCATGCAGTTTTTGTCACAATTGCTCTGTAGTACATCTTTAGGTCAGGTTTGGTGATTCCACCAGAGGTTTTTTTTTTTTTTTTTATCATTGAGAAGAGTTTTTTTTATCATAAGTTTTTTGTTATTCCAAATTAATTTGCAGATTGCCCTTTCTAATTCGTTGAAGAATTGAGTTGGAATTTTGATGGGGATTGCATTGAATCTGTAGATTGCTTTTGGCAAGATAGCAATTTTTACTATATTGACCCAGCCAGTCCACAAGCATGGGAGGTCTTTCCATCTTCTGAGATCTTCTTTAATTTCTTTCTTCAGAGATATGAAGTTCTTATCATACAGATCTTTCACTTCCTTAATTAGAGTCATGCCAAGGTATTTTATATAATTTGTTACTATTGTGAAGGGTGTTGTCTCCCTGATTTCTTTCTCAACCTGTTTATCCTTTGTGCAGAGAAAGGCCATTGACTTGTTTGAGTTAATTTTATATCTGGCTACTTCACTGAAGCAGTTTATCAGGTTTAGGAGTTCTCTGGTGGAATTTTTAGGGTCGCTTACATATATTATCATATCATCTCTAAAAAGTGATATTTTGACTTCTTCCTTTCCAACTTGTATCCCCTTGTTCTCCTTTTGTTGTTGAATTGCTATGGGTAGGACTTCATATACTGTGTTGAATAGGTAGGGAGAAAGTGGGCAGCCTTGTCTGGTCCTGATTTTCCTGGGATTGTTTCCAGCTTCTCACCATTTATTTTGATGTTGGCTACTGGTTTGTTGTAGATTGCTTTTATCATGTTTAGTTATGGGCCTAGAATTCCTGATCTTTCTAAGACTTTTATCATGAATGGGTGTTGGATTTTGTCAAATGCTTTTTCTCCATCTTACGGGATGATCATGTGGTTTTTGTCTTTGAGTTTGTTTATATAGTGGATTACGTTGATGGATTTCCATATATTAAACCATCCCTGCATCTCTGGAATGAAAAAAAATCACGGGAATCAATCTTAGCAATGTTTTTATTATTATATAATTCTTAAAGCCTGAAATCACAAAATGAAAATAAAACTAATAAATAGAAATTAATTAAGCATGACCCCAAATAGGAAAATAATAAAAAGTAAGCTAATGATATAATTTTTTATATAAAATGTTTGCTTGCAGCAGTAAAGAATTGACTTGTCAAAAATGATACTTTTGTAGCAAAAATTAATTAACAAATGGGTAAAATTTGACGATTTATTTCAAATTATGTGAAAGTAGTTAAGAAGTGCATGAAAATAAATTTTGTCATTACAACATAATGCTGCATAAGCTGCATATGCTTTATATGCTAAAAAATGTATAAAAAAATAACCTGACTGTTGAAGAGATGAAAGAATGTCCAGTTAGTGAGAATGCTTAATGGTATACTCATTATGGGTATCTAGGTTTATCTCTTTATGGAGTAAACTATCACAGACAGTTCTAAGATTTCATCATCAAGATATACATTTATGCAAAGCTATATTCATAAAATTTCAACACTGGAAAAAACTGAAATGTTGTCCAACAGAGGAGTGGCTAAGACAAAAGTGATGTGGTCATCCAATGGGGAGTAGTCAGAAATAAAAATAATGAATCTCAGATACATGCTAAAAACAAGAATCAGTTTCTGTGATTAATATTACTCTTAACTACTTCCTAGTGATTCCATGTAGTCACATGAATAATTTTAGAACAAATGTAGTTTAATATTTGGTAGCAAAATTCTGAGTAGCTTTTTGAGAGAATATGGCAAAAATTAACAAAAATTCAAGCCCTAAAGTAACTACAGTTAATAAATATAATTTATCTGGATTATTATATGAGCTTCAAAGAAATGTATATCTATACAATAACTGGAGTTTATTTGTCAATTATATAAACCATAGTGACTTAATATTTATTTAGATTGAACATGTCATGAAATGGAAGCAATATTGCATATACAACAAATGAATATTAAAAGGAGACTGCCTAAGATGAAATAATCCAACCACAAAATAAAAACCTTCCAGAAATTTAAGTATGTGAGATGCTTAAACTTTTCAACATCATGAGGATTAAAAGCTTACTGGTAACTGTTGTGCTTAATTTCAAAAGATGGAGAGTCATTTTATGAATGATAGAGATTCCATTTTTTTCCAGTTAGAGCATTCTGAAAATGAAAGGTGGTCGTGGATCTATATTAAGAATGTACTTAAAGTTAACATTTATGTATGCATACATAAATATTTACATATATATATATATATAAAACATAAATATTTATGTAGGCATGTTCCATTTGGAAATCCATAGAAAACAGAAAGTTAGTAATGGATTGTGAAATCTGTTTCATAGAAGCAGAAATAGAATACAGTAGTATAAAGGTATAAAGCTGAATGATGGGACAGAGAGGGTTAAATGGGGTGGGGAATGGGAAGGCAGGGTCTATGTGGGAATAAAAAATTGATAATTAACATTAACCCCTTTTGAAAAAGTCATGTGGAATCTTACCACTGTAGAATCTTTCTTAAATATAATAAACAAAAATAGATATGGTTTAAATGGAATTAATCATTAATAGGGCAACAACATCCCTATTAGACTGTACCAAGTAAAAAATGAAAAGCTAGTATCAGGAATGGCTTACCTGTTTTAGAATTGTTGGCTCCAAAGACCCCAACAAAAATTAGGAAACATTACCAATGCTCTTGGTTACTGTCCAGAACTTAACTATATGTTCTCACTGTTTAGACACTGCATACATGAGAACATAGAAAAATCAAGCCAGTACTGACCTGAAATTCTCATCCCTAATGACTAGCTTCTATAGTGCTATGGTTGTGTGTACTCTACTGTCATAAAAAGCAATCATCAGTGCCATCAATCTGTGAATACTGAGAGGTCTAATAATGGCAGTCCTGGCAACATACACCAACTCCTGTAATAGTGGCATGAATGTCACAAGAGTTAATAACCAGTTTCTGAATGGATTTAAGTGTTATTCCAGAGGATTAAACCCATATGTAGCACCATTACTGTGCCCAAAACTTGTAGATACATACTCCAGAAGAACTAGGGATTAACTTACTACTACTATTCTGCTAAATTAACATCACATTTAATTGACTCCTGATGGCTTTTGTTAAACCCAGAGATTAGTGCATCTTCCAGTCCTCATTAAGGAAGGTTTGTTTTTAGTTTGGCAATTAACAGAGATCCCAAACTTGTCAAGAAGTAGAGAAAAATATATTTTGGAATACTTAGCTCTACATGGGATATCTATGTACTGAAATCTCCTCTCAGGGCTCAGACATCAATAGAAAGATGAGACAGAAAGAGTATAAGAGCTCGCTGTGGTGAATGACAGCGAAACAGTCTGGAAGCCACAATAGGGAAGTTGCACAAATAAACTCAGCAATTGTGGCAGCATGGAAAGACCAATGTAAGCTTAAGTTAAGCATAATCCACTCATAGAAAGAAGGCTGTGCATAAAATCTAGCATTAGCTGAGGACCAGTTGACAATTGAGAGAAGGGATCAAGCATTTTTTAAAGAGTATAGCCTTTGGTAAGTTCAGCCTTCCAATTGGAAGTCATATATCCAAGTGCATGTCAGCATCACAAATTGTTCTTAGTGGGATTTTACAAAAATGAGGATACAATGTTGGGCTAATAAGTAGAGGAGAAGAGGTGAGAGATG
Source organism: Mus musculus (assembly GCF_000001635.26). NCBI lineage: Eukaryota > Metazoa > Chordata > Mammalia > Rodentia > Muridae > Mus > Mus musculus. The sequence continues at coordinate 93,598,250 of NC_000075.6, forward strand.
TTGAATATGATCAAAACACATCACATGAATGTATACAAGAACTAGTAAAAGGGATAAAAATAGTCAATCCTAATAAACACTATATTTAGGAATGAGTTAATTTGTTGAAGTATATATTGTATGAAATTTACTGCAACAAAAATTGAATAATTACATATCGTATATATATAAAACATCACTGCCTTTAGGGGGTTAAATTTCTGAAGGGACACCATTTTCACCACATATGATTAACTTTATAATAGGAGGGTCCATATTCTTTATGCTAAGCTTTATTTTATTTACTTCCCACAAACTTCTCAACCTGGGACACATTTGTCTTTCTGTGACATTCATATCTTCCTAATTTGTGGTAGTTTAAAGTACCTGGCGATATTCTGGCAGTCACAACTACAGGGCTCAGGCTATAATTAGTATACAGTACAGTTAAGTGACCATGAATCCAATAAAAGATAGATTTCACAGGAGACAGTCAATACTAAGTCAGATACTCCTTCAATTGCCTTCCCTTGTGTCAAGATGATCATTCAGTCCTGTAGGAGAGGTTAAAAGGTGAAGGCAGATAGGCAGAGTGTGAGGATGAAGCAGTCTCTGCCAGCTGCTGTCAGTTGTCTCAAAATTAGTCTTTGTTGAGAAACCCTATGAGGATGGAGGAGCTGGGCAGTACATCTTGGACTACTTTGGAAGTACCTTTATAATTGAGCAATTTCAAACCTGAAACAATATTATAGCATTCATTATTTATCCCCAAGTCTACTTTTGACTTTGCAAATTTTGATGAGTATACTTAAACAATGAAAGCTCATGGGAGCAAAAAGCCCTGATATTAAAGAGAAGAAACAGAAAGGTAGACGACACAAGGGTCATCTGCTCCTGTGATGTAGTCTGAGGTGTAGGCCTTTCCTTGGTTCTTTAGCACTATGAACCTGTGAAAAACATCTTGAATGTTTTCACTAGTGAAAAGGTATCAAATTCCAATATCCACAGTTTGGTGTGTCTACTCACCAGAAATGTTGGGAGTTAGATTCAAGCTTATTTAAAATCTTCCCATATTAAACTCTTATATAGAGAGACAAGTATGCATAATTTAAAGGAAGAGAAATGAACACATTACCAATATTTATGTTACTGTACACTGGGCAAAGTTATCTTCCATCTCAGCTAGACTAGCAAAATAACAGTAGAAAATAGCAATTAACTTGGTCCTTTAAATCTTTCTCTGACTGTGGCTCAACTAATCAGTTTCTGGAGACCAGCCTCCATGAGCATCATTCTGATGCATTTTCCCCTCTAGGCCACACATGTAAAGCCAGCATGGAACATACTTGGCCATATCCAAACAAGTTTTGCATCTTGCAAGGCCAGCTCAAAACTTGAAATCCTACCACATTTTCCCCTGATTGTCCTTTTAACACATGGCCAATGTTCTTTGCTGTAATCGACATAATGAGCTTATCTGTTAAATAGACATTTTTAAATTACTTATTTATTTTATGTATATGTGTACATTGTCGATGTTTTCAGACACACAAGAAGAGGACTCCGGATCCCGTTACAGATGGTTGTGATCCACCATGTGGTTGTTGAAAATTGAACTCAGGTCCTCTGGATGAGCAGTCAGTGCTCTTAACCACTGAGCTGTCCCTCTAGCCCTGTAAACAGGCATTTTTACTGCTCCTTCACAGTCACTTCACTGCACCATGTACTAATTATAGTCTGAATCCTGTAGGTGTGACTGCAGAGTAACACTAGGTACTGAAAACCACCACAAATGAGGAAGGTATGAATGTCACGGATGTAGGCACACAAGGACAAATGTGGCCCAGGTTGTTTTTTTTTTTTTTTTTTTTTTTTTTTTTTTTTTTTTTTTTTTTGAGAAGTCTGTGGGGGAGTGAATGAGAAATAAAGCTTAGCATACAGAAAATGCTGCATTCATTCTTTGGGAAAACTCCATGGGAGTTTTTAGGGAACACAGTGATGAAGAAGGCAAATGTTGGCAAGGTAGAAAGCACCAATGGGAAAAAAGAAAAGAAAAAAAAAGAGAAAAGAAAACCTCACCTTTCACACAGATGTCTTAATGAGCAATGTTAAAATTATTTTACCTGTGTTTTAGTTTCCTCATCTGCAAAATCATAATACTCTCTACCTTGTAATTATTTTGAAAAGATAGCATAGGCATAATTATAGTTTTAAGAATCCTATTCAGTTGCCCAAGAATCATTAAAGTGGAGTCTATACTAAAACTGAATTATTATTATACAGTAATGTGTCTCAATGCAAGGTAATTAATGAAGACATTTTGCACTATGATAAAAATGTGGTTTCAGTGAGTACAGAAAAGGAAACTTAAAGCTATTTTAATTAAACCTGGGATATTCAGAACTGAAGGAAATCAGTTTTGCCAAGCTATTTGTATACCAAAAGAACAGAATTCAGGGAGCTAATTATCCAAAGGTCAAGCATTGAATGAATCAGTTCATAAATACTAATTAGTGTTTTACCAGTGATTGCATGAGAACATTTATAGATGCAAAATTAAATAATAGAGATTTTAAATGGAGAGTGTGGGCGACTTAATAATTTATTCCTCCCACTCCGGTTAGGATTTCTGACTATTCTTTTTCTCTAACACAATTTAGCAGTCTCTCTTTTTCTTTACTTTCCTCTCCTCTTTCCTCTGAGATTGGAATCATTGACATGACTTTAATTAGTTTACATTAAGACTAAGGGAGAAATCTTCATAGTTGAAAGGAAATAGTATTTTAAATTAAACTACGCTTTGTTTTGTTTATGTGCATTTCAATCTCTTTTCCAGACAAGTACTTTGTTCAACAAAGCCATGGGTTCTCCAAAGACAGTGTCCATTAGACTAATGGCTGTCTTGCTTTAAGCATGACAATTACATCTTCATTATGGCTATTTGCATATAGCATCTTAAAATTAAAGCATATAGAGATGATAATGTTAAAATAATGAATCTTCTTAAGAAATAGCTCACTTGTGTGTTTCAATAAGCTAACATTAATGGCATACATACAAGTATGACAGGCTCAGAAAGAAGACAGTATTAAAATGTGGTCCTGAAAAAAAAATGTGGTCCTGGAAAGAGAAACACAAAATCTAGGGGCACAGGCTTTTATAGAGGGTGGGGTTATTTGAGGAAAAGAAAACAAGCTGTAGAAGGGATTTCCAATCTCTCACTGCAAAACACTTCAATGTGAAGAAAAAAATAAACCTACTCCATTTTCCAGCTTTCATTTTATCCCTTCACTTCTTTCAGACAGGAATAAATATGGGTCAGATTTTTGGCTGTGGGATGGCAAAACCCTTCCCTCACTTGATGCCTGTCTTTCTGCTGGAGGCAGGTTTTATAAGTTCCCTATCCCTACTGTCTCACATTTCATCTGAGGTCTCTCCCTCTGAGTCCTGAGAGTCTCTCACCTCTCAGGTCTCTGGTGCATTCTGAAGATTCCCCCCAACATAGCTCCTGAGGCTGCCTGTTTCCATTCTTTTTGCTTGAACTTAGGGCTTCAGTCCTTTTCCCTGATACCAAATTTTAGCCAATACCAGGTCAGGTACCCCTCCTTCCCCCCGACCCCCAATCACTTTCCCTCCTGGGTCCTTTCCTCCCTCCCCACTTATGATTGCTTTCTTTTCTCTCCCAAGTGGGACTGAGGCATCTTTACTTCAGCCCTTCAACATGTTGACCTCTTTGAGTTCTGTGGACTGTATTTTGGATATTCTGCACTTTTTTTGGACTAAGATCCACTTAATAGTGAGTACATACCATGCATGTCCTTTGGGGTCTGAGTTACCTCACTCAGGATGATATTTTCTAGTTCCATCCATTTGCCTGCAAAACTTAGGATGTCCTCATATTTAATAGCAGATTTCCTGTATCCATTCTTCTGTCATAGGACATTTGGGTTGTTTCCAGCTTCTGGCGATCATAAACCAGGCTGGTATGAATATAGTGGAGCATGCGCTCCTGTGGCGTGGTGGGGCATCTTTTGGGTATATTTTCAAGAGTGGTATTTCTGAGTAGATAGATCTATCTATTGAGGTAGATCTATTTCCAGTTCTGAAGGACCTCCAATTTGATTTCTAGAGTGGTTGCCCCAGTCTGCAATCTCACCAGCAAAGGAGGAGTGCTCCTTTTTCTCCACAACCTTGCCAACATGTACTATCACCTGAGCTTTCTTTTAATCTTAGCCATTCTGACTAAGATTAAAAGGTGGAATCTCGGGGTTGTTTTTATCTGCATTTCTCTGATCACCAAGGACTTTGAACATTTCTTTAGGTGCTTCTCAGCCATTCAAGATTCCTCTGTTGTGAATTCTTGGTTTAGACCTATACTCTATGCTTTGATTGTGTTGTATGTTTTTTTTTTTTTTTTTTTTTTGGTAGTTAGCTTCTTGAGTTCTTTGTATATTTAGGACACTAGCCCTCTATCGATATGGGGTTAGTGAAGATTTTTTTTCCCAACCTGTAGATTGCAGATTTGTCTTATTGACTATGTTCTTAGTCTTACAGAAGCTTCCCAGTTTCATGAGGCCCTATTGCTTTACTACAGAGCAATAGTCATAAAAACTGCATGGTATTGGTACAGAGACAGATATGTTGATCAATGGAATAGAATTGAAGACCTAGAAATGAAACCACACACTTACAGACACTTGACAAAGATGCCAAAAATATACAATGGAAAAAAAAGCATCTTTAATAAATGTTGCTGGTCTAACTGGCTGTATGGATGTAGAAAAATGAAAATAGACCCATATTTGTCACTTTTACAAACCTCAAGTCCAAGTGGATCAAGGACCTCAATATAAAACCAGATACACTGAATCTGATAGAAGAGAAAGTGGGAAAGAGCCTTGAACACATTGGCACAGGGGGAAATTTCCTAAACAGAACTCCAATGGCTCATGCTCTAAGATCAAGAATTCATAACTGGAACCTCATGAAACTGAAAAGCTTCTATAAGGAAATGATCATATTACTTAGTATTTTATAATTATGGAACTTGTATTATGATGAGTGAATCAGTATTAACAGTGTTAGTTACCTATCATGCACAGTTCACAACAAGGTTGTTCACTTGTATAATTCTCAGTTTGTTTTTTTTTAATTTTTGTTTTGTTTTGTTTTTTGTTTTTTGAGACAGGGTTTCTCTGTATAGCCCTGGCTGTCCTGGAACTCACTTTGTAGACCAGGCTGGCCTTGAACTCAGAAATCCTCCTGCCTCTGCCTCCCGAGTGCTGGGATTAAAGGCGTGCACCACCACGCCCAGCTTAATTCTCAGTTTTGATCAGTATATAATCTCATGGATCCATGATTGTATTACCACAAAGAACAGGTTCTGTTCTTCAACAACTCATCTCTCTCCCTCCTCTACTTCCTGGCAATAAGCAACCTTTTTACTATCTTAGTATTTTTCTTTGTTTTTCTTTCGTTTACTGTGTTGGGAATTAAACCCACAGCTTCTTACATGTTGGAAGTGCTCTGCCATTGATTCACCTCCCTAGCAAGTTCATATTTGCTAACACATGTACTTTTCAGGCTGGCTTCTGTGTTTAGCAGTACAACTTAAAGACATTTTAGTGTATTCTTATTTGTCTTGATAATCCATTTATTTATATTGCTGGTTAGTATTCTTTTGTTACCCAAGCCACAGTCCTATTCTGAGTCCTAGTGGTGGGCACCATAGTTGATTCCAACACAGGAAATGAGTACAGTTGCTGCCTAGGCTAATTTCAGTAACTCACATGTCTCAGCCTTGTATCTATGACTCAAGGTGTGCAACCCTAGTCCAGGCCCTTTGTAGTGTCTACAGAGAATATTCTCATAGTCTGTTACTTTATTTGGTTTATGATCACCAAGCAGGGAGTTTCTATTTAATTCTATTTCAATAATGCATAGATTGCCATTTTGTTCTTTTAAGCATCACATGGTTTGTGTCACAATCAAAGCTCATCAGATTATTTAGATTTTATTCTGTGGCCTTCCTTAAATGTTTTGAAGACTTAGGTTTGGTTTTATAATCTACTCATAGTTGTTCCATATTAGTGTCAAATTGTTCAATCACTGGTAAAAATAATACTCCTTCTCTGTTGTTGTCCATTCCTCTTTGTCACAGTTCAGGGGAAAAGTAATTGTGAGGATTGTTTCTGACAGCTGTGTTCAGATGAATTGGTCTGTGCCTTCCCGGACCCTCATGGGAGTCTCATACTATGCTATTACAAAAAAATGTTGAGATCAGGCACTCAGTCTTCTACAGGCATTTACCTGTATAGTAGTGGATTTTTTTTTTTACAATTTTGTTTTTGGTTTGTTTGTTTTATTTTAGTATTTGTGTTTTACACTTAAAAAGTAGAAGCATTTTGACAACATCTATACAATGATATGAAATTTTAATTGAAATTATATATAATAAAATTATGTATAAGAGAATGTTTTATATATATATAAAATCAAAGGAAGTCCAAGCTACCATTCTGACTGAATTTAAAACAGTATTTTCTTTACCATTGATTTTCTCTAGTTTAAACATTTATCTTAAAGATTAGGTCTCATATTGACTGTTTTCTTGGCTCAAGGATCTGTATTTTAGTGTCTGTCATAAATGTTGAGGAATGAGAATTATTATTGCATCAAGTATTTACCCAGATCCTTTTACTCCTATCTAGCATTCCAACTATTCCAACTGTGAGCATGTCACATCATCTGTTATTGGCACCAAGATTCTGAGTGCTCTGAGATTTCTCATTATTTGCTTATATTCTTTCTTTCTTCCTTCCTTCCTTCCTTTCTTTCTTTCTTTCTTTCTTTCTTTCTTTCTTTCTTTCTTTCTTTCTTCCTTCCTTCCTTCCTTCCTTTCTTTCTTTCTTTCTTTCTTTTATTTTTACAATTTTGTATTTAGAAAAGTTGCTGTGAACATATATCAGCTTCACAGTTACATCAAATACAGATCACTATTGGGGAGATAGAACCTGAGGAGACCACTTCCTGTAGATAGACATGGCTCCCAGTTGAGGGATGGGGCAACCCACCCATCACAAAATTTTTAACCTTGAGTTGCTCCTCTCTAAAGGAAATGCAGGAACCAAAAAGGAACCAAGACTGAAGGAAAGGCCATCCAGAGACAGCCTCAACTTCGGATCCATCCCATGTGCAGTCACCAAACCCTGACACTATTGCTGATGCTATGTTGTGCTTGCAGACAGGAGCCTGGCATGGCTGTCCTCTAAGATGCTCTACCAACAGCTGACTGAGACAGATGCAGATAGTTAAAGACAACCATTGGACTGATGTCAGGGACCTCTATGGAAAGGACTGAAGGAACTGAAGAGGATTGCAACCCCATAGGAAGAACAACAGTATCAACTAACTGGACCCCTGAGAGTTCCCAGAGACTAAGCCACCAACCAAAAAGCATACATATGTAGCAGAGGAGTGTCTTGTTTAGCCTCAGTGGAAGGGGATTTGCTTGGTCCTGTGGAGGCTAGATGCCCCAGAGAAGGGGGAATGTTAGAAGGGTGATGTGGGAGTGGATGGGTAGGTAGATGAATACCCTCTTAAATGCAAAGATGTCGGGGAAGAGGTGGGGAGATGCGTGGGACTCCTGGAGGGGAACAACACTTGAAATGTAAATAAATGAAATAATTAATAAATGAGTACAGATCAATCATAAGGATTTATTTTTTTAATTGTGTTTAGATTTATTTATTTGATGTCTGTGGGTGTTTTGTCTGCATGCATCATGTTTTTCCCTCAAGTTGGAGGAGGTCAGAAGAGTTAGTTAATTTCCAAGAACTGAAGTTGCAGGTGGTTGTGAGGCACCATCTGGAGTTTGGGAATGAACCTGGATTCTTCTGCAAGAACAAATGATGCTAAATCCTTAAGCCACCTCGTTAGACATTCATCTTTATTTTCTTATGATGGCTACTATACTATTCGCTTGTAATGAAAATATCACTATGTAACCTAGGCTGACTTGAAATTCATGGTGATTCAGCCCCCCAACTCTTGGCACTGTATGTGTGTGCAAGTATATATGTTACCTCCTTTAGTTCTCTAAGTATGTTTATTTGGCTTGAAAACCTGTGTTATATCATCCCAACGAAGTTGCAAGGTCCAATTTTATGTCTTGCCACTGTGAGCTTGCTCAAAGTTAGTTATATTGTAGTTATTGTTGAAAGAGCTGCATCATTTTGAAATTGAGCAGGTGTTATTACTGCAATAACATCATGCAGGAATAGAGTAGATGAGGTCATCACTGTCAGGACTGATGCTGACCTGCTTAGGATTTTGATCACTTCCAGTAATCAGGTTGTGGGTGTTCCTCTTGCCATACAGTTGATTTTCTCCCGCTCTTATGTGTGAGTTTCCCTCAGAATACTTTTCTAGGTAGAGTCAGTGTCCTGCAGCTCTCTGTGCTGCTCCATACTTACTAAAGCAGCTATGTTGAATACAATCACAGGTTCAGAGATGGGGGGAATTCTATAACCTTATGATTCAATTTAGGCATTTCTTACTGGGTTTGACTCACTTTAGTAAGTTCAAAATTGTTTTAATATTTATTTTTCTGTCTCTACATAGCTAGCACAGTTTGAAAAGTCTTGATTTTGTCAAGTGCCCCTGTATACGGTGACAGCATGCACATCGATGAGCATCCTATCAGCTCTGCAGTTTTCTCTAAAGAACAGGTGATTGTACCTTATGGAAGTAACATTCCCTGTTCCAATCGGAAACGTGTTGAAGGCATTACTGATTTCATTCTGAGAACCCTGGCGTTACTAGAGGCACAACCAGTAAAAATGTAGGACTCCAACCCAACACGATGTTTTTCAAATCTCTTAACACACCACACCCAGATTCAGACTCAGAAATTTCCAACAGATGCATACAAACCTGTACTGACAGCAGCTTCTCTGGGCTGTGACTCTGTATTTCTCCTTCTCCAGAGGTGTGGATGTAGAATTGTCACATGACTGCAGTTTTCTAGCAAATCTAAGTGAAGTTTTGATCCTTGTTTGGGTGATTTTTTTTTAGGATTGGTGTGCTGACTTCTAAGCTCCTTGTGTATGAGACTCTACTCATGGTCTTTTCAAGCTATTGTTTTAATTTAACACACTTAACAAGGGGAACCTTTGAAGGAAAGTTAGAATTCTCCATCCATTATTGTTTGTCTCAAAACTACCTCAGTTCATCCCATATATCAAGTTCTAAGATTTTTTTTAAAACAAAATACTTCATATTTTAAGCAATGTAAAGGCAGTAGTATTTGCAATCATTCTTTGGCTACTCTGGTGGTAACCATTAATCTTTCTGTGGTTAAATGTTTAGTCTTATGTTTTAAAAATTTGATTTAAAATATTTTCACATAATACAATTTGATTATCAACACCTCCCCCCATTCTTTCCAGATCCTTCACACTTTCTTACCAACTCACCTTTATGCTCTCTTGATCTCCCTTTCAATTAATAACAGGTGAAAAACACAGAAACAACTGATTATGAGATGGCTTAACCCAAGAGGGACATCTACAGGCACCTATGATGTTTAAGAAATACTGTAAAAGGAATAGGGTATTTGCTACAAGACAGTGTAAGTGTCTTCTATATATGAAAAGAAACCAGCTTCAAAGAAACCTAAAAATATTGGTTACACTGAACAAGAAGACTTGCATAACCCCACAAGCCAATGTATTTAGAAAAAAATATCTAACAGGATTTTTTTTCTAAAGGGTTTCTAAAGATGGCAATTAGCAGTGGCCATCACATATAGGAAATCTGTAACAAGAAACTAGAAAAAGTAAACTTTCAGAGCAAGTGGTTTGCATCTGGACTGATCAGCTTTCTTTCATGAAAGTTAGTCATATATAAAGCTCACTTGGTAATTGGTTTGGATATATGTGTCCAAAATTCAAAATATCATGGGATAAAGATTTGGTCCCCAGCAATTGAAATTATTAGGAAGTGATATATCCTACATGAGGTGTCATTTTCTCATGGAGATTGTGGGATGCTAAAATCTTCCTTCCTTCTCTGGTCACAACAAGCCATCTCTCATTTTTTTCTCTTTTTTTTTTCCATTTATTTATTTATTTATTTATTTTATTGGGTATTTATTTCATTTACATTTCCAATGCTATCCCAAAAGTCCCCCACACGCTCACCCACCCACCCACCCACTCCCACTTCTTGGCCCTGTCATTCCCCTGTACTGAGGCATATAAAGTTTGCACTACCAATGGGCCTCTCTTCCCAGTGATGGTCGACTAGGCCATCTTCTGATTCATATGCAGCTAGAGATACGAGCTCCGGGGGGTACTGGTTAGTTCATATTGTTCCACCTATAGGATTGCAGATCCCTTTAGCTCCTTAGGTACTTGCTCTAGCTCCTCCATTGGGGGTCCTGTGATCCATCCAATAGCTGACTGTGAGCATCCACTTCTGTGTTTGCTAGGCCCTGGCATACTCTCACAAGAGACACCTCTATCTGGGTCCTTTTAGCAAAATCTTGCTAGTGTGTGCAATGGTGTCAGCATTTGGAAGCTGATTATGGGATGGATCCCCAGATATGGCAGTGTCTAGATGGTCCATCCTTTCGTCACAGCTCCAAACTTTGTCTCTGTAGCTTCTTCCATGGGTGTTTTGTTTCCAGTTCTAAGAAGGGGCAAAATGTCCGCACTTTGGTCTTCATTCTTCTTGAGTTTCATGCGTTTAGCAAATTGTATCCTATATCTTGGGTATCCTAAGTTTCTGGGCTAATATCCACTTATCAGTGAGTACATATTGTGTGAGTTGCTTTGTGAGGCATCTCTTTTATGTATCATGAATCTCTGCCAAGTTGAATGGACTCACTACAGCATCAATGGGGACACCTGATTGGAGCCTGAAACCAGAAAATTAGAAGGTAAAATAAATAGTTTCTTTTCGTAATTTGCTTACTTCAGGTAATTTGTTACAATAACAAAAAGCTAATTATAGTTACAAATATGTGCATGTTTTCTATAAGCTATAAAATATAATACTAATATAAAATATAAATACATTTCATTCATACATTAAAACAATCTTAAAATTATTATGAATTATGTTAGCTGTATACAAATAAAATTATTTCAAAGTTGAAATTACTTCAATTGAAAAGATATGTGAATGGGGCAGGAGAGATGGATCAGTGGTTAAAAGCATTGACTGATTTTCCTGAGGTCCTGAGTTCAAATCCCAACAAGCACATGATGGCTCACAACCATCCGTAGTGAAATCTGATTCCCTCTTCTGGGGTGTCTGAAGACAGTTATAGTGTACTTACATATAATAAATATAAGATAAATCTTTTTTAAAAGAGAAGTCATGTGAATATAATTAATTCATTTTCAGTAAGTTTTAATAACAGTTTAGGTGTCTAAACACTGATGGATGGATAAATAAATAAAGAGTCTATGCACATACAATTTTTTATTCATACAGAATGAAGTTAAGTTATTCACAGGAAAATGAGTGCTGCTGAAGATAATGAAGATAATTAAGAAAGTTTCAGAAGGACAAATATATTTTGCCTCATCTGTCGTTCCAAGACCCTAAGCAGGTACACGAAATCACATGTCATGAAATTAAAAAAGAAACTTGTTATAGGGACCAAATTGTGAGAAATTCGATAGAAGAGTAAGAAAAGAGAGGACAGGGCTGTACAGAGAGAGTATGCTCAGTACACACTATATACTTATGTGAAAATTTAAGAAGTAAGTTGTGAAACATAGGAAAACAAAGCGTCCAGAGGTCATGGTTTAAATCTGAGCAGAGAAAGCAAAGAGATTATACATCATTTATTGGCTTCAAAATAGAGTTAGTTCATTCATTGTTCTAATTTGATGATGAGATGCAGATACTGACTAAGAAGAACTAATGTAATTTGCTTGGAGGGAGACATCTTTTCTCCCATAATTAAAACTAATCTGCTCTAAAAATCATTTGTTCCATGGAGGATATCATATTTTAAGCAATATATCTTTCCTCTGCTTCAGACTGATGATGTATTATATCAATACATCATTAAAGAGACAGCTTTCAGAAATGATGTATTAGAACAACATATTACTGGAGAGATAGTCAGGATGCATGACTCACTAGATATCAAACTCATCTTGGGAAATCTTTTGTTATTTTTTTAAGCAAGAAGAATCACAGACTAGGACATCTGACTACCAATAAGTTATTCCAAGTAGCCAAATATTAGCATAGAAAGTCACAGATATTAGGAAAATAAAATTTGTCTTTGGGACTGGTTAGATCATTCAATTTGTTTAAGCATGTGCTCTGTGAGCATGAGGACAGGTGTTGTCATCAACAGCCTTCCAGACACAGCAAGGGATGTGACAATATTTCCGAAATCAGTATACAGAGGACAGAGACAGCATTAGCAGGATGAACTGGCTGCTACACAAGCAGAATCAATGAGTTTTGGGTTTAAGTGAGAGAACTTATCTTGATGAATATTGGAAAGAATGATAGGCATAGACATCCATTGCCAACCTCTGACTTCCCCATACATGATTGCTTATTCATGTACACATACCCGTCCTTACACACATGTTCAACAGCACATGTAAACACATATACATATAGTCACTCAAAACATACACATACCATATTTCACTTAAGTCCAAGTTTAATGAGAATTCTGCTAAATAAAACTGATGAATGAAGGCAATAAAACTAATAAAAAAATTTAAACATTTTATTTAATACCTGTCAACCCACTCTAAAGTTTGAATGAGAATAACATGCTTTCTAGTTCCAAAAGCTAAAGAGATGGCTCAGCTACACAGGGCACTAGCTGTTCGTCCAGAGGACATAAGTTTGATTCCCAGTACCTACATGTTCCTTCACAGCAGTCTACTCAGTTCCAGGGAATCCAAAGGCTTCTTCTGGTCTCCATAAACACCAAACATGTAAATGGTGCACAGACATACATGGGATCAAAGCATCCATACATATAAAATACATTATGGTTTATATAATATTAAATTATGTTTTAAGTAATTATTTATAAATTATTTTATAAATAATTGAATTAAAATTGTTTCAAATCCCCAATATTCAATTTATAAATATAGAACATACAAATAGTATGATTCAATAAAAGTTTGTATTTATTACATATTAAAAGATTATATGGTAGAAACAGCCAAGAGTTTTGTCTTGGTTTATTCAGGCCTTTATATAGTTATCAAGGTAAGACTTGAGAAATGATTCTTTAAATGAATATCATAGACAGTGAGGTAAATATTATAACACAAATTCACCAACCATCATATAGCTGTCATGTGAAAAATTAATAATCAAATTGTGTTTAAAACTTTTCCTATGCCCACACTTGTCCATTTTTTTGCCTCCCTTTTGTACCCAGTTCTCATTTTCCTGTCCACTGGCCATCAAGGGCTTTTATGAACTGCTAAATTGCTTGTTGTTTGCTTAGAAGTACAAAGAAAGCCTGAGAATAGCATCTCTCTGTGCTCTTCTCTATTCATGCCCTTTCTCACCCACACACCCATGCATGAGTAAATTCTCACTTTCCTTCTCAATCGCAGTATCCAGTTTTAGTTTCTCAGCCACCCTGTCTTATTGAAGAGTAACAAATATTCTTTAGAATTTCACTTGTAATTTGTTTATTTTGTTGCCATCCTTGTTTGTACAGATGATAAATGCATTTGAATGGAACTTACCAGTTTGTGGAGGGATTCTTCTCGTTATCATTCTGAAGAATATCTTAAATCAAGTCATAGTTTAACTATTAAGCACATGGCACCATGGCACGGGGTCTTCAGATAACTTGTTGGACATGAAAACTCTTGACTGCTACCTGAATTCATGCTTTCAAGAAATTGTTGGAAGACACAGGTACTAAGAAAGAAGGGTGTTGGTTGGAGGAAATACTTCAGTGGGGTCTTGTCTTTTCAGAGTATAAGATTTCCTAGACCCTCTTTGAGAAACTTTCTGTTTCCCATTTGCCTTGAGCTGAGCTGCTCTGCTTCACACCCCAACACTTGCCTCACTGATGCTCAGAGTAGTGTAGGAAATAGACCATTAGCTGAAAACATTGAAACAACAAAACAGAAAGATTTTTCTTTTACTCTTATGTTGTTTTTCTCACTTTTTTGGTGTTGGTGGGGTCAGAAAAATAAAACATCCATTAGCATACCAAAATAGACGTTAATTGAAAATTAGAGTCTAGTAATTACTCCTTGGAATTGCTGTAGAAACTCTTTCTATTATGTTCCACATATAAAAATGTATTATATTATGGAAATAAAAGGGAAACCAATCTCGTTGTTATCACTAGTGCATAATGTTCACCGGACACCCTCAGAACTGTGAGGTGCACATTGAATCTCAAATACAACCTGTCATACCTTCAGCTTCTATGTAAGAAAACCACTTAATTGGTAATTCTGAAACCACCATAAAATGAGAGTTCAATACAATTAGTGTCATTCTCAAATACATACTTCTTGGCTCTTCATTTAATTCTAGTCAGCCTGTGAGGACCAGTGGACTTTTATTATGCTTTATGAAATCATTTCCCTCATGAATGTGGGTAGTTTTTTGTGTGCTGGGGATGGTTTTTTTTTTTTGTTTTGTTTTTTGTTTTTTGTTTTTTGTTTTTTTTCTGGGATCCAAAAGCAGACCTTAGTTACTAAAAGCCAGTTCAGATTTTTCAAGCTCTTTTTTTTTTTTTTTTAAGTAGATCTTGATGTGAACTCCTGGTGAGATCTGTGGCTTTAGAAGTTTGCTTCTAAGCTTTGTGACACATTGATCTTTTTCTAGATGACAACTGACACTCCATTCAGAGTCTGCCCAATCACAACCCTCTTTCTCAAGTTGTAATAGCAAGTCAGAAAATTGCAGCAAGGAACCAGGCCAGGTTCCTTCTTGTAAGGCATGTACCCATTCTAGTAGGTTAATAATGATGCAAGTAGAATGACTCATTCAAGAGGAAACTTGATCCCTAAATTGCCAGCCTCTCAAATGCACATCCATGGAGAAAGAAGTGATTTTTAATATGTCATTTTTCTGTTGCATAATTACTTCTTTATTTTTGTTAGTTACTTTTGCTGTTGCTGTGATTGAATACCCAATGAGAAGCAACCTAAAGAAGCGAGAGCTTATTTCCCCTTATAGTTTAAGTGGGATGTAGTCCATTGTGACAGAGAATTTATGGTACGATAACAGATGTATGAGGTGGCTGGTACCATTGCATTAGCTGTTCAGAAGTAAAGAACTGGGCATGCAACTAAGACATCCCACTTTAAACTCAATATTTACTTCATTTAAGAAGGCCAGTACTTGAAAACCGCTGCTGAAACACTTGAACTGATGGAATACATTTTACATTCAAATGATGATAGCAAATAAAATTAATTAACTAATTCAAGTAATAAACTCTCTGGTCTAGAACTGTGTAGGCCAGACTTGCCTTGAACTCGTTCAAATCTGCCTGCCCCATGCCTCTTGTGTGATAGAATTAAAGTTCTGTGCCACCACAGCAGGTTTAAAAACATTCATTTCAAGTTAGATTATATAATGTTTGTACACATGCAAAGACAATGTTAATTTCCCTAGATTAATCATTCCCAAATTTTAAAAAGTGTTTCCTGAGACTGCATTGATTAAGAAAGCAGGTAACCCGGCCTGATACGGGGCTCAAGTCCCTTCCGGCCGGCCCACTGCAGCACCATGGTCCCTGGCCCGGGGGAGTCTCTGGACACCCACAAAGACCCTCACAGGATCTGCCACTGGATCCTAAGTCCTCTGGTGAGTGTAACACAACTTCTGCCAGGAGGCAGGTTCAAACACCAGATAACTGGGCACCATCCCTGCAAAAGGAGAGCTTGCATGCAGACAGTACTCTGACCACTGAAACTAAGGATAGAGCTAGTCTCCCAGGTCTGCTGATAGAGGCTAACATAATCACCTAAGGAACAAGCTCTAACCAGAGACAACTATAACAACTAGCTCCAGAGAATACAAGATTGCAAAAGGCAAACATAAGAATCCTACTAACAGAAATCAAGACCGCTCACCATCATCAAAACGCAGCACTCCCACGCCACCTAGTCCTGGGCACCCCAACACAACTGAAAAGCTAGACCCGGATTTAAAAGCATATCTCATGATGATGGTAGAAGACATCAAGAAGGACTTTAATAACTCACTTAAACAAATACAGGAGAACACTGCTAAAGAGTTACAAATCCTTAAAGAAAACCAGGAAAACACAACCAAACAGGTAGAAGTCCTTATAGAAAAAAAGAAAAACACATCCAAACAGGTGATAGAAATGAACAAAACCATACTAGACATAAAAAGGGAAGTAGACCCAATAAAGAAAACTCAAAGCAAGGCAACACTGGAGATAGAAACCCTAGGAAAGAAATCTGGAACCATAGACGCAAGCATCAGCAACAGAATACAAGAGATGGAAGAGAGAATAAATCTCAGGTGCAGAAGATTCCATAGAGAACATCGGCACAACAATCAAAGATAATACAAAATGCAAAAAGATCCTAACTCAAAACATCCAGGAAATCCAGGACACAATGAGAAGACCAAACCTACGGATAATAGGAGTGGATGAGAATGAAGATTTTCAACTTAAAGGGCCGGGACATGTCTTCAACAAAATTATAGAAGAAAACTTCCCAAACCTAAAGAATGACATGCTGATGAACATACAAGAAGCCTACAGAACTCCAAATAGACTGGACCAGAAAAGAAATTCCTCCCGACACATAATAATCAGAACAACAAATGCACTAAATAAAGAGAGAATATTAAAAGCAGTAAGGGAGAAAGGTCAAGTAACATATAAAGCAGACCTATCAGAATTACACCAGACTTTTCACCAGAGACTATGAAAGCCAGAAGAGCCTGTACAGATGTTATATAGACACTAAGAGAACACAAATGCCAGCCCAGGCTACTATAGCCGGCAAAACTCTCAATTACCATAGATGGAGAAACCAAAGTATTCCATGACAAAAACAAATTCACACATTATCTTTCCACAAATCCAGCCCTTCAAAGGATAATAATAGAAAAGAAGCAATACAAGGATGGAAATCACGCCCTAGAATAAGCAAGAAAGTAATCCCTCAACAAACCAAAAAGAAGACAGCCACAAGAACAGAATGCCAACTGCAAAAACAAAAATAAAAGGAAGCAACAATTACTTTTCCTTAATATATTTTAATATCAATGGACTCAAATCCCCAATAAAAAGACATAGACTAACAGATTGGCTACACACACAGGACCCAACATTCTGCTGCTTACAGGAAACCCATCTCAGGGAAAAAGACAGACACTACCTCAGAGTGAAAGGCTGGAAAACAAATTTCCAAGCAAATGGTCTGAAGAAACAAGCTGGAGTAGGCATTCTAATATCGGATAAAATCGGCTTCCAACCCAAAGTTATCAAAAAAGATAAGGAAGGACACTTCATACTCATCAAAGGTAAAATCCTCCAAGAGGAACTCTCAATTCTGAATATCTATGCTCAAAATGCAAGGGCAGCCACATTTATTAAAGACACTTTAGTAAAGCTCAAAGCACACATTGCACCTCACACAATAATAGTGGGAGACTTCAACACACCATTTTCATCAATGGACAGATCATGGAAACAGAAACTAAACAGGTACACAGTGAAACTAACAGAAGTTATGAAACAAATGGATCTGACAGATATCTACAGAACATTTTATCCTAACAGAAAAGGATATACCTTCTTCTCAGCACCTCATGGGACCTTCTCCAAAACTGACCATATAATTGGTCACAAAACAGGCCTCAACAGATACAAAAATATTGAAATTGTCCCATGTATCCTATCAGATCACCATAGACTAAGGCTGATCTTAAATAACAAAATAAATAATATAAAGCCAACATTCACGTGGAAACTGAACAACACTCTTCTCAATGATAACTTGGTCAAGGAAGGAATAAAAAAAGAAATTAAGGACTTTTTGGAGTTTAAGGAAAATGAAGCCACAACATACCCCAACTTATGGGACACAATGAAAGCATTCCTAAGAGGAAAACTTGTAGCTCTGAGTGCCTCCAAAAAGAAACTAGAGAGAGCACACACTAGCAGCTTGAAAACACACATAAAATCTCTAGAACAAAAGGAAGCAAATTCACCCAAGAGGAGTAGACAGCAGGAAATAATCAAACTCAGGGGCGAAATCAACCAAGTGGAAAGAAGAAGAACTATTCAAAGAATCAACCAATCAAGAAGCTGTTTCTTTAAGAAAATCAACAAGATAGATAAACCCTTAGCCAGACTCACTAGAGGGCACAGGGAAAGCATCCTAATTAACAAAATCAGAAATGAAAAGGGAAACATAACAACAGATCCCGAAGAAATCCAAAACACCATCAGATCCTTCTACAAAAGGCTATACTCAACAAAACTGGAAAACCTGGATGAAATGGACAAGTTTCTAGAAAGATACCAGGTACCAAAGCTAAATCAAGATCAGGTTAATGATCTAAATAGTCCTATATCCCCTGAAAAAATAGAAGCAGTCATTAATAGTCTCCCAAACAAAAAAAGCCCAGGACCAGATGGGTTTAGTGCAGAGTTCTATCAGACCTTCAAAGAAGACCTAATTTCAGTTCTTCACAAACTATTCCACAAAATAGAAACAGAAAGTACTCTACTCAACTCATTCTATGAAGCCACGATTACTCTGATACCTAAACCACAAAAAGACCCAACAAAGATAGAGAACTTCAGACCAATTTCCCTTATGAATATCGATGCAAAAATACTCAATAAAGTTCTTGCTAACTGAATCCAAGAACACATCAAAAACAATCATCAATCCTGACCAAGTCAGTTTCATCCCAGGGATGCAGGTGTGGTTCAATATATGGAAATCCATCAACATAATCCACTATATAAACAAACTCAAAGACAAAAACCACATGATCATCTCATTAGATGCAGAAAAAGCATTCGAAAAGATCCAACACCCATTCATGATAAAAGTCTTGGAAAGATCAGGAATTCAAGGCCCATACCTAAACATGATAAAAGCAATCTACAGCAAACCAGTAGCCAACATCAAAGTAAATGGTGAGAAGCTGGAAGCAATCCCACTAAAATCAGGGCCTAGACAAAGCTGTCCACTCTTGCCCTACCTATTCAACATTGTACTTGAAGTCCTAGCCAGAGCAATTCAACAACAAAAGGAGATCAAGGGGATACAAATTGGAAAGGAAGAAGTCAAAATATCACTTTTTGCAGATGATATGATAGTATATATAAGTGACCCTAAAAATTCCACCAGAGACCTCCTAAGCCTAATAAACAGCTTCAATGAAGTAGCTGGATATAAAATTAACTCAAATTAGTTAATGGCCTTTCTGTACACAAAGGATAAACAGGCTGAGAAAGAAATTAGGGAAACAACACCCTTCTCAATAGTCACAAATAATATAAAATACCTTGGCGTGACTCTAATTAAGGAAGTGAAATATCTGTATGATAAGAACTTCAAGTCTCTGAAGAAAGAAATTAAAGAAGATCTCAGAAGATGGAAAGATCTCCCATGCTCATGGATTGGCAGGATCAACATTGTAAAAATGGCTATCTTGCCAAAAGCAATCTACAGATTCAATGCAATCCCCATCAAAATTCCAACTCAATTCTTCAACAAATTAGAAAGGGCAATTGGCAGATTCATCTGGAATAATGAAAAACCTAGGATAGCAAAAACTCTTCTCAAGGAAAAAAGAACCTCTGGTGGAATCACCATGCCGGACCTAAAGCTGTACTACAGAGCAATTGTGATCAAAACTGCATGGTATTGGTATAGTGACAGACAAGTAGACCAATGGAACAGGATTGAAGACCCAGAGGTGAATCCACACACCTAAGGTCACTTGATCTTTGACAAGGGAGCTAAAACTATCCAGTGGAAAAAAGACATCATTTTCAACAAATGGTGCTGGCACAACTGGCGGTTATCATGTAGAAGAATGCAAATTGATCCATTTCTATCTCCTTGTACTAAGGTCAAATCTAAGTGGATTAAGGAACTCCACATAAAACCAGAGACACTGAAACTTATAAAGGAGAAAGTAGGGAAAAGCCTCGAAGATATGGGTACAGGGGAAAAATTCCTGAATAGAACACCAATGGCTTGTGCTGTAAGATCAAGAATCAATAAATGGGACCTCATAAAATTGCAAAGCTTCTGCAAAGCAAAAGACACCGTCAATAAGACAAAAAGGCCACCAACAGATTGGGAAAGTATCTTTACCTATCCCAAATCGGATAGGGGACTAATATCCAATATATATAAAGAACTCAAGAAGGTGGACTCCAGAAAATCAAATAACCCCATTAAAAAATGGGGCTCAGAGCTGAACAAAGAATTCTCACCTGAGGAATACCGAATGGCTTAGAAGCACCTGAAAAATTGTTCAGCATCCTTAATCATCAGGGAAATGCAAATCAAAACAACCCTGAGATTCCACTTCACTCCAGTCAGAATGGCTAAGATCAAAAATTCAGGTGACAGCAGATGCTGGCGAGCATGTGGAGAAAGAGGAACACTCCTCCATTGTTGTTGGGATTGCAAGCTTGTACAACCACTCTGGAAATCAGTCTGGTGGATCCTCAGAAAATTGGACATAGTACTACAGGAGGATCCCGCAATACCTCTCCTAGGCATATATCAAGAAGATGTTCCAACCAGTAAGAAGGACACATGCTCCACTATGTTCATAGCAGCCTTGTTTATAATAGCCAGAAGCTGGAAAGAACCCAGATACCCCTCAACAGAGGAATGGATACAAAAAATGTGGTGCATTTACTCAATGGAGTACTACTCAGCTATTAAAAAGAATGAATTTACGAAATTCCTGGGCAAATGGTTGGACTTGGAGGGCATCATCCTGAGTGAGGTAACCCAATCACAAAAGAACTCAAATGAAATGTACTCACTGATAAGTGGATATTAGCCCAGAAACTTAGTATAGCGAGATATAAGGTACAAGATGCAAAACACATGAAACTGAAGAAGAACGAAGACCAAAGTGTGGACACTTTGCTCCTTCTTAGAATTGGAAACAATCACCCATGAAAGGAGTTACAGAGACAAAGTTTGGAGCTGAGACAAAAGGATGGACCATCCAGAGACTGCCATATCCAGGGATCCATCCCATAATTAGCCTCCAAATGATGACACCACAGCATACACTAGCAAGCCTTTGTTGCAAGGACAGTGATATAGCTGTCCCTTGTGAGACTATTCCGGGGCCTAGGAAACACAGAAGTGGATGCTCACAGTCAACTATTGGATGGATCACAGGGCCCCCAACGGAGGAGCTAGAGAAAGTATCCAAGGAGCTAAAGATATCTGCAACCCTATCAGTGGAACAACATTATGAACTAACCAGTACCCCAGAGCTCTTGACTCTAGCTGCATATGTATCAAAAGATGGCCTAGTCGGCCATCACTGGAAAGAGAGGTCCATTGGTCAGGCAAACTTTATATGCCCCAGTACAGGGGAACGCCATGGCCAAAAAATGGGTATGGGTGGGTAGGGGAGTGGGGGGGGTGGGGGGACTTTTGGGATAGCACTGGAAATGTAATTGAGGAAAATACATAATAAAATAAAAAACAAAAAACAAAACAAAACAAAAAAAGTGTTTCTTGATAGTGCTTCTTGATGTAATGATATACCTTATAATAAGGACGCTTACTTTATCTGCCTTACTTACTCAGTGAAGATATCTGAATAAGAGAGTCTAGTACAATGTCATGATAGTCTGGATGCTATCTCCATCCAATGTAGCTCACCTCTAAGTGTGTTTCAAGTGTGATTTTTTTTTCTTTGTAAAAAGGACACCATCTTTTCACCTTTATGGACCAAAAATTTCTAGATTCTGTGGCTCTAAAACTGTTGCTTACTCTGGTGAGGGATTTGTGTTAGGTCAGGGAGCTATAGCTCCTCATTTAGAAGATCTCAAACAACCATTTCTAAAGATAGGATGGAAATTAAGGAATGATGAAGGAAAGTCTCCCAACCAAAAAAAGCCCAGGACCAGATGGTTTTAGTGCAGAGTTCTATCAGACCTTCAAAGAAGATCTAATTCCAGTTCTTCTCAACCAATTCCACAAAATAGAAACAGAAGGTACTCTACCCAATTCATTCTATGAAGCCACAATTACTCTGATACCTAAACCACACAAAGATCCAACAAAGAAAGAGAACTTCATATCAATTTCCCTTATGAATATCGATGCAAAAATACTCAGTAAAATCCTCGCAAACAGAATCCAAGAATAGATCGAAACGATTATCCATCATGACCAAGTAAGCTTCAACCCAGGGATGCAAGGAAGGGTTAATATACAGAAATCCATCAACATAATCTACTATATAAACAAACTCAAAGACAAAAACCACATCATCTTCTCCTTAGATGCTGAGGAAGCATTTGACAAAGCCAACATCATTTCATGATAAAAGTCTTGGAAAGATTAGGAATTCAAGGCTCATACCTAAACATAATCAAAGCTATATACAGCAAACCAGTAGCCAACATCAAACTAAATGGAGAGAAACTCGAAGCAATCCCACTAAAATCAGGGACTAGACAAGGCTGCCCACTTTCTCGCTACCTATTAAATATAGTACTTGAAGTTACAGCCATTGCAATTTGACAACAAAAGGAGATCAAGGGGATACAAATTGGAAAGGAAGAAATCAAAATATCACTATGTGCAGATGATATGATAGTATATGTAAGTCACCCCCAAAATTCCACCAGAGAACTCCTAAACCTGATAAACAGCTTCAGTGAACTAGCTGCATATAAAATTAACTCAAACAAATCAATGGCCTTTCTCTACACAAAGGATAAATCTACTGAGAAAGAAATTAGGGAAACAACACCCTTCACCATAGTCACAAATAATATAAAATACTTTGGTGTGACTCTAATTAAGGAAGTGAAAGGTCTATATGATAAGAACTTCAAGTCTCTGAAGAAAGAAATTGAAGAAGATCTCAGAAGTTGGAAAGATCTCCCATGCTCATGGATTGGCAGGATTAATATAGTAAAAATGGCTATTCTGCCAAAAGCAATCTACAGATTCAATGCAATTCCCATCAAATTTCCAACTCTATTCTTCACTGAGATAGAAAGGGCAATTTGCAAATTCATCTGGAAAAATAAAAAACCTAGGATAGCCGAAACTTTTCTCAACAATAAAGGAACCTCTGGTAGAATCTCCATGCCTGACCTAAAGCTGTACTGCAGAGCAATTGTGATTAAAAAAAAAACAAAAAACAAAAACAAACAAAGAAACAAACAAACAAAAAAAAAAAACCCTGCATCATGGTACTGGTACAGTGACAGAGAGGTAGATCAATGAAATAGAATTAAAGACCCAGAAATGAATCCACACACCTATGTTCATTTGATCTTTGACAAGGGAGCTAAAACTATCCAGGGGAAATAGCATTTTCAACAAATGGTGCTGGCACAACTGTCAGTTAATATGTAGAAGGATGTGAATTGATCCACTCTTACCTCCTTGTACAAAGCTCAAGTCTAAGAGTATCTCCACATCAAGTATAAGAGGACCTCCACATTAAACCAGAAACACTGGAATTAATAAAGGAGAGGGTGGGGAAAAGCCTAGAAGATATGGGCACAGGGGAAAAATTCCTAAACAGAACAACAATGGCTGGTGCTGTAAGATCAAGAATTGACAAATGGGATCTTATAAAATTGCAAAGCTTCTGTAAGGCAAAAGACACTGTCAATAAGACAAACAGGCCACCAACAGATTGAGAATGGATTTTTACCAATCCAAAATCTGATAGGGGACTGATATCAAATATATACAAAGAGCACAAGAAGCTGGACTCCAGAAATTCAAATAACCCCATTAAAAATGAGGTACAGAGCTAAACAAAGAATTCTCAACTGAGGAATACTGAATGGCGGAGAATGGACCTGAAAAAATGTTCAACATCCTTATTCATCAGGGAAATGCAAATCAAAACAACCTTGAGATTCCACCTCACACCAGTCAGAATGGCTAAGATCAAAAATTCAGGTGACAGCAGATGCTGGCAAGGATGTGGAGAAAGAGAAACACTCCTCCATTGTTGGTGGAATTGCAAGCTTGTACAACCAATCTGGAAGTCAGTCTGGAGTTTCCTCAGAAAACTGGACATAGTACTACCGGAAGACCCAGCAATACCTCTCCTGGGCTTATACCCAGAAGAAGTTCCAACTGTTAATAAGAATACATGCTCCACTATGTTTATGGCAGCCTTATTTATCATAGCCAGAAGCTGAAAAGAACCCAGATGTCCCTAAACAGAGGAATGGATACAGAAAATGTGGTACATTTACACAATAGAGTACTACTCAGCTATTAAAAACAATGAATATATGAAATTCTTGGACAAATGGCTGTATCTGGAGGATATCATCCTTAGTGAGGTAACCCAATCACAAAAGAAGTCATTTGATATGCACTCACTGATAAGTGGATATTAGCCCAGATACATAGAAAACCCAGGATACAATTTGCAAAACACAAGAAAATCAAGAAGAGGGAAGAACAATGGATAGATACCTCATTCCTCCTTAGAATAGAGAACAAATACTCATGAAAGGAGTTTAAGAGACAAAGTTTGGAGTTAAGATGAAAGGATGGACTATCCAGAGACTACCCCACCTAGAGAACCATCCCATAATCAGACACCAAACCCAGACACTATTGCATATGCCAGCAAGATTTTGCTGAAGGGACCCCAGTATAGCTGTCTCATATGAGGCTATGCCAGTGCCTGGCAAATACAGAAGTGGATGCTCACAGTCATCTATTGGATGGAACACAAGGCGCCCAATGGAGAAGCTAGCGAAAGCTCCCAAGGAGCTGAAGGGGTCTGCAACCCTATAGGTGGAACAACAATATGAACTAACCAGTACCACCAGAGCTCATGTCTCTAGCTGCATATGTAGCAGAAGATGGCCTAGTCAGCCAATACTGGGGAGAGAGGCCCCTTGGTACTGCAAACTTTATATGCCCCAGTACAGTGGAATGCCTGGCCAAAAATTGGGAGTGTGTGGGTAGGGAAGCATGACGGGGGAGGGTATTGGGAACTTTCGGGATTGCATTTGAAATGTATATAAAGAAAATATTTAATAAACAAACAAAAACTAACAACATAATCCTTATGTAAGTAATAAAATCCATTTTGTTTCTTTTTAATTAAAAAAATGATTAAGGAAAATTGTATCTGTCATGAGAAGTGATGCAAAGTTATAGACGTCACAATGCCTAAGTACAGGGGAACAACAGGGCCAAGAAGTGGAGTGGGTGGGTGGGGGAGTGGGTGGGGGAGCATATGGGGGACTTTTGGGATAGCATTGGAAATGTAAATGAAATAAATACCCAATATGAATGAATGAATGAATGAATGAATGAATAAATAAATAAATAAATAAATAAATAAATAAATCAAACAAACAAACAAACAAACAAACTGGATGAAGGGGGTCTCATGGGGAGAGAAACTTCATTGAAATCCTGATAGAGGCTAGAGGCCTCTCTCATTTGTGTCATACTATGTCAACATCTGTGACTTCCTTCTTCCATCCAACAATTTTTCTCTGAAAGCCTGTGTATCCTTGTAAATAGTTCAGGCAACTACCATGTTTGCTTGCTCATGGTGTCCATTGTTACAATGCTCTGCAACAAAGAGCCTACTTAACATTTCTTTATTAATAATGTCAATCATCTATACCTTTAAAGCTTTTTGGTTCCTCTTTTAAAGACATTAAGCTAGTTTTTAATAGTCTCTAATCCTCTCCTGTTTTAGTCAGAGTATCTATTCCTGCACAAACATCATGACCAAGAAGTTGGGGAGGAAAGGGTTTATTCAGCTTACACTTCCATACTGCTGTTCATCACCAAGGAAGTCAGGACTGGAACTCAAGCAGGTCAGGGAACAGGAGCTGATTCAGAGGCTATGGAGGGATGTTCCTTACTGGCTGGCTGTTATTAGACGCGTTCTCACGACCGGCCAGGAAGAACACCACAGACCAGAATCTTCTGCGGCAAAACTTTATTGCTTACATCTTCAGGAGCAAGAGTGCAAGAAGCAAGAGAGAGAGAGAACGAAACCCCGTCCCTATTTTAGGAGAGTTATCCCTCGCCTAGGACGTGTCACTCCCTGATTGGCTGCAGCCCATCGGCCGAGTTGACGTCACGGGGAAGGCAGAGCACATGGAGTGAAGAACCACCCTCGGCACATGCGCAGATTATTTGTTTACCACTTAGAACACAGCTGTCAGCGCCATCTTGTAACGGCGAATGTGGGCGCGGCTCCCAACATCTCCCCCTTTCCTTTTAATAAGAGCAAATAGGCCACCCATATTAATGAGAGTGGAGATAGAGGTCAAATCCCCAGTGTGTAGGTAAAGGAGCCATGTACAGGATTAGCTCTTAGGCTCACAGGCTTTTACCCAGAGCAACCCTGACCTGCTCCCGTGTCGTTTTGCCTGGGGGAAGGGAACTAGGACACTGAACCTTCATGAAAGATGACATGTCTCCCTAGAATAGGCTCATATATGCCGCAGAGCCTCTCCATTGCAGTGCTTAGCCGTGCAACTCTCTCGGGCTGCTGAAGCACACTCACTCTATCCCGTGCAATGAGACTAGCCTCATGGGATATAAGAGCTGAGTGGCCAGCGACCTATTGCCTAAGCATAGATATATCAGGGGAAGCTCCATGTTCTAGTCCTGCAAGCGCCTGGGCAATAACCACCTTGTCTCTCCTAGTTTGGGCCTTAAGCTTACAGACCAATCAAAGAAGCAACACTAATCCACAGCAAAGTGTATCTCCAAATAATATTAATCCCACCCATTTTTTAAAGAAAGAAAATGCTGAGGAGATCCAATTGGGTAATCCTTTGGTCAGCGACAGGTCCAAGCGCGTGGAGTTGACCTGAAGTCTCAATTCCCGAAGGATCTGTTCAAATTCAGCCGTCCAATTCTGTAACATATACTGAAAAAGACTTTTTGACAAATTAGCTGCCCTAGTAAATTTAACATACTGAATGGAAATAACACACAATCCCGGAAACTTTTGTTCACATCCCAGCTAAGTTATTTGTCATAATACATCTAGTTGTATCTGGACAAGATCTATGAGTTGATTAACCAGCATGAGACCTCTCTGTATCTTGACATTAGCTGAGGCCTGTTTATCTATGACTGTAGTCACTGAGGCTGACAAAGTGTTAATGGTGTCAGTCGTCTGGACCTGTCCAGACAGAGCCAAGGCTGTCTGAATTAAGGCCAAACCCAGTTCCTAGTTAGTGGTAAAAAAGCAGGAGAATACTTGAGCATTATACATCACCGTCATTGGGAGTGGAAATGTCGACATTATCCCCCAACGCTGCTCTCTCTTTATTATTGACGCCCTGGACATCACCAAGACGAGGGACATCAGTATTCCCTTGGTCAGTCTGGATTTTTCGGGTGAGTCTTTTTGGTATCCAAAATGGGTTGTCTTCATTCTGTGGGAAAACACAGATAGCTCCCCTGGATCTTATCAAAATAGGATCCGGGCCATACCATTTATTATCAAGGACATTTTTCCATTTAACCATCTCATTGGGCCTATCTGGCTCTGAACAATGACGTTCAGCCGCAGTATGGCCATGAGCATCAATATTTAAAAAATTGAGTGTAAAGAGTGCCAAAGACACAGACACTCTTGGTGCTCAGGGTACAGTCTCCTCAAAAGTTCCCCTCTTCTGTTTTATAAGATAGGTTTTGAGGGTGCGATGCGCACGCTCAACAATACCCTGTCCTTGAGGGTTGTATGGAAGTCCAGTCAGGTGGGTTACGTCCATCTGACGGCAGAACTGCTGAAATTTTTGAGACGTATAAGCTGGTCCATTATCAGTCTTAAGGAGTTTGGGTTTCCCCCAAGCACTCCATGCCTCAAGACAATGTTGAATCACATGTGAGGCTTTTTCTCCGGTTAACGGAGAAGCAAACATGATGCCAGAACATGTGTCAATGGACACATGGAGATATTGAAGTTTTCCAAAGGAAGAAACATGTGTAACATCCATTTGCCAGACCTGTAGAGGTCGAATACCGCGTGGGTTAATTCCCACATGAGGAACTGGCAAAAGAGCTTCTTGTACATAAAGTTGACACATAGTAGGACTATTGGACATTCCCTGTGGTAAGACCTTCCATTGATACCTCTTATCAGGTTCCATGTGATTAATAGAGGGGATGGTAAAGGCAAATCTGGGCCTATCCCTTGGACACAAAGGTATAGAAAAGAAACAATCTTTAATATCTATAATAATTAAATTCCAGCCACGTGGTAAGGCGGAAAGTACAGGGAGACCCCTCTGTACTGGGCCAAATAAGTTCATTTGCTCATTAATGGCTCTGAGGTCATGGAGCAGTCTCCACTTTCCTGACTTTTTCTTAATTACAAAAATTGGAGTATTCCAAGGTGAGGTAGAGGGTTCAATATGGCCTAATTTTAATTGTTCCTCTACCAGTTGAATCACAGCTTCTAGTTTTTCAGAGGATAGGTGCCATTGAGGAACCCACACTGGGTCCCCTGTTTTCCATGGTATGGGTCGTGCTGCCCCAATGGCCGCTAAGGAAAACCCAGACCCTGTCTGTCTTGGTTTCCATTAGGTGAGATGGGCTCTATCCTTCCCTGTTCTTGATGTCCTAACCCTTTTCCTTCTTTATAACCCATCTTTGCCATGATATTTTTTGCTTTAGTTGAATACCCTCCCAATGGGGCGTTTTCATTGGACAAAATAAGGCCCAAATGCTGCATAATATCCCTTCCCCAGAGGTTAACCGGGAGTGGGAGCACATAAGGTATGAATTTCCCTTGCTGTCCTTCAGAGGATTCCCACGTCAAGGCAACGGAGCTTATAGTGGGACATGATTGATATCCTAGGCCCTGTAATGAATGAGATGACTCTGTGGTGGGCCATGCTTTGGGCCACCAATGTGTAGAAATTATACTTTTATCTGCTCCGGTATCAAGGATGCCTTCAAACTCTTTTCCATTAATCTTAAGGCGGAGCTTAGGTCTATCATTTAAAGATACAACCAAATAGGCAGAATCATTTCCTGAGGAGCCCATCTTCTTTATCTCAGGTCCTGCAGATTTTTCCCTGGTATTATCAGGGAGGAGCAGCAGCTGAGCTATCCTATCTCCTTTACTAATAGAAAAAACGCCCTTAGGGCTTGAGCACAGGACCTGTATTTCAGGGGAATGTTGACAATCCATAACTCCAGGGTGGACTACTAAGCCCTGCAAGGTGAGTGAACCCCGGCCGAGAATAAGGCCCATGGTTCCCAGGGGCAAGGATGGTATAGGCTCCACCGGCACCGGCTGAATACTCATTTGAGGCATTAATAGGAAGTCGGAGGCGGCACGCAGGTCCACCCTTGTGGGTCTTCCTGGGTCGCCTCTCTGACTGCTTCCTGGGTCCTGACAAACCGGTTCCCATATCTTTGAGGGCCCTGGGACCGAGGGCCCGATGACCCGTTTTTTGGCACATAAGCTGATTGACTATCAGGTGGGGGAAGAATTCTGCCCTTTATATCCCTCACAGAGCGACACTGGTCGGCTCTATGATAACCCTTGCCACACTTAGAGCAAAGAGTGAGAGTCCCTCCCTGTTTATCTGGAGCTCTGCAATCTTTCTTAAAATGCCCAGGCTTTCCGCAATTAAAACATGTCCTCTGATCATTTCTGCCCATGGAGCGGTTCTGAGATTGAAGGATGGCGGCCGCTAAGCCTGCATTGGTGAGAGGTCCCCCAAGCTCTCGACAGACCCTGAGCCAGTCTTGTAAGCCTTTGTTCTTTCTTGGGGCTATGGCCGCTCGGCACTCCTTTGTGGCTTGCTCATAGATTAGCTGTTCTACCAGAGGCGCGGCTTGCTCTGAATCTCCAAAAATACGCTCTGCTGCCTCTGTCATTCTGGCCACAAAATCTGAGAAGGATTCCTGAGGTCCCTGGACAACTTTTGTTAATTGACCAGTGGTTTCACCTGCTCGGGAGAGCGCCTTCCAGGCCCTAATAGCCGTGGAAGAAATCTGGGCATAAGCTCCCCAATGGTAGTTTGTCTGATCAGCAGAATAAGCTCCCTGACCCGTTAACAAGTCAAAAGTCCAATCTCTCTGCTCTGGAGTCAAAGCAGCTGCGTTTGCTCGGGCCTGCGCTTGTGCAGCTTCATGCCAAAGAGCTCTCCATTCCATATATTTGCCCATACTAGGGAGAGCGGCTTTTACAACCGTTTGCCAGTCAGCAGGAGTTAGTGCCATGCCGGCGAGCCTGTCTAACTGCACCAAGGTAAAATTAGCATTGGTTCCGTATTTACGGACCGACTCGGCAATTTCTTTAATTTGTAAGTATTCTACCGGAGCGTGGACACGCCCACCCTCGGCTCCTTCAAAGACCGGAAATGCCTGTTGTATTTTCCTTTGTTCCTCTCTGGGAATGAATGAGTCTGCGCACTGCCTCTCTGCGCACTGCCTCTCTGCGCATCTCTCTGCGCATTGCTGACGCACTACGCAGGGCGGGGGCTCCGCATAGGGCGGACCTTGAAACCGACTGCCCTGAGGCCAATCAGCA
This sequence comes from Mus musculus, assembly GCF_000001635.26. Classification (NCBI taxonomy): domain Eukaryota; kingdom Metazoa; phylum Chordata; class Mammalia; order Rodentia; family Muridae; genus Mus; species Mus musculus. The sequence continues at coordinate 93,629,003 of NC_000075.6, forward strand.
AACTGGCCTTCGCCAGCCGCTTGTGGCTTCCTTAACTGATTAGCTAGCACTTTACCTGGCTGGTACCCTTTTTTCTCATAATGAGCTGCTTCTTCCTCCCAGTCTGTTTCTTCAGAGGAGAATTCTTCATCTGCTTCAGAGCTACTAAGAGCTGGCTCCCCGAGCCCATCCAGCGATGAGCACAGGCTCCTTTTCCTAGAGACCTCCGCTAATTGATCTTTCTTCTTTTCCCTTTTTCCTCTTTTTCTTCTAATCTCTCTCCAGGTATTCCTACCTAACCTTAACTTTTCCTCAGGTTCAAGACCCGTGGAAAGGCCTGTACGCTTATTTTGTGTACCATATTTTCTCTTTGCTCCTACTCTCTCTCCCCGCTTTACTTCTGATAGCTTGTCCTGAATTTCATCTAGAATCCGCCCTGCCTTAACCACTTGATAACATGTGAAAAGGAACAAAAGGGCTCCTAACACCAGAAAAAATTCAAGGCCAAACATATTCCACTTTACTTCTGATAGACTGTCTTGAATTTCCTTAGAAAGTTCAAGGCCAGGCTTACCTCGTAAAGCTGTACTCACTGGTACTCTCGTTCCCCAGCTGAAAAGTTCTGAATTCATACAGTTGAATCCTTCTTAACAGTCTGCTTTACGGGAACCTTTATTACCGCGACCCGCAGTTCTGGTTCTGGAATGAGGGATCTTCCTTGCGCCAGTCCCGAGTTTTTTCTCGTCCCGGAATTCGGCACCAATTGTTATTAGACGCGTTCTCACGACCGGCCAGGAAGAACACCACAGACCAGAATCTTCTGCGGCAAAACTTTATTGCTTACATCTTCAGGAGCAAGAGTGCAAGAAGCAAGAGAGAGAGAGAACGAAACCCCGTCCCTATTTTAGGAGAGTTATCCCTCGCCTAGGACGTGTCACTCCCTGATTGGCTGCAGCCCATCGGCCGAGTTGACGTCACGGGGAAGGCAGAGCACATGGAGTGAAGAACCACCCTCGGCACATGCGCAGATTATTTGTTTACCACTTAGAACACAGCTGTCAGCGCCATCTTGTAACGGCGAATGTGGGCGCGGCTCCCAACAGCTGGCTTCTCCTGGCTTGCTCAGCCTGGTCTCTTATAGAACCCAAGCCTGCCAGCCCAGAGAGGGTTCCACCCACAAGGGGCCTTTCCCCCTTGAACACTAATTGAGAAATACCTCACAGCTGGATCTCATGGAGGTACTTCCCCAACTGAAGCTCCTTTCTCTGTGATAACCCCACATAAAACCAGCCAGTACATCTGCCTTCCATGTATAGTTAAAGGTGCAAAGTCCAAACTTTGGCCTTTTTCAAGCATAGTATTCCTCAAAGAGTTTTAGCTCAAGAGGCTAATAGATTTAAAATATTATGGAAGGGCGGTCAAAATAGCTCAGTAAGCAATGGTGAGTGCTATAAAGCCTGAAGACTGAAGTTCAATTACTGGAATCTTCATTATGGGGGAAGTCAACTGACTCATGTAAATTGTTCTCTGACCATGTAGCACGCTTCCTCTACCAAGCAAAATATGAACTAATACTGAATGCAAATAGTTTTTAGTTATGATGTGATATATATCAATAATTCTCATGCTACAAATTAAAGCTAATGTTATATTGACTTTTAAAATAATAAACAACAGTAAACTCATTATGCATTAGCAAAACCATTTTATTATAAAATAATTATGGAAAGCAATTAAATATGGAGAATAGATTTTAAAATGTTTTCTTATCTTGTGACTGTTTTCCTACTTAATTACCATATATTTTCACTTTTGTCTAATTATCAGGTTTAAGGGTTTCTTTGTATTTTCATGCACCACTGTAGATGAACAATTTAATGTGAACAATTTCAACATAAAAACAAAAGTAGAATCTTTGTGTTTGTTTTAACTTTCCCTGAGCTAACACACCAAATTCTAAGTACCAGAGAAAAAACAAATCCACCTTGCTCTCACTAAATTTAGCTTGTGTTAAAATAACAAGAGATATGCATCAATTTATACCTGATTTGAACTCAGAGCAGTCTCAGATCTGAAAGTCCTTCTGATGGGTTTGGAAGACACTGGGTTCAGTGTCCTGATGGGATTGGGAGGGTACTAACCCCATGAAGGATGCATTATACTCTCAATGGGCTAATAGGAGGTAGAAGCTGGTTGAAATCAGTAACTGCTTATGACATTGATTATTTTGACCATGGCCATATTATCTCTCTGAAACCCTCCTACTTATGAGGAAAGATAGATTATCTACAACATGCTCTGAATCCCAATATTCTGCCTCATCATCATTCTTCAATCCAGAAATAGAAAAGCCAAAATATCATAGCCTGAAACTTCTGAAACTATGAGCCAACACATGTAACTTCCCTGAAATTGTCCCTAGCTAGTTGTCTGTAGAAAAAAAATATTAAAAATCCCAGTTCAGGATATCTTCCCCACTTTAGGCCATTTATGTTCCTGGATGAAAACCACACACAGCCTTATATTTTAAATAGCCTTAGGCAGTACAATAGGTGGGCAGCTGCCTACCTTCCATGCTGTTAGAATCTGAATTTTCTACCTATAACCCCAAGTTATCACTTACTATTTACTATGTTCCATCTGCTGCTCTTAACTCCAATTGGTCACTCCATATGGCCACAATTTTATAGCTCAACGATTCCATGGTGTCTCTCCTTCTCCCTCCTGTATTTTTTTATTCCATGGCAGTATCTTCTTTATCTTCCCTCCTCCTAGCCATCTTCCCACCCCTATTTCCCAAAGCCTGTGAAACCTCAACTCCACCTATGCTTCTTCTGTCCAGTTATTGACTGTTGGCAACTTTATTAGCCAATCAGGATTAACTTGGGAGCAGGGTCCCAGAAGCTACTTGCAGACTTTGGGTCTTGGTGGGCACTGAGCATTAAAATAGACAGTAAAAGACAAAACCAGAACAATTGTTTAGAATAGCAGGAGCAGCACAAGGCCATTGACATAGAGGAATGGAGTTTGAGCTGGTTATTAATATTATAATAACTTTGGAGCTCATCTTCAGATATTGTTAAGTATTCACTAAATGATTTTGATTTATGTTAGAATGAGAAGATTGACTTGGTGGTTAGTTTTGGGTATCTGTTTGTTTGTTTGTTTAACATCCTCTAACTAAGATAAGAAGGGTAGCCACACTAAATTCAACTCATATTTCTAGTTTATTTTTAATTCCTTCCCAGCAATTCAGCAAGTACTAATATGCAAGTAATTTAGCAAACCTTTCAGAATTCAGTGTAACTACTCAGTGAACCCTTTTTATTACTGGGAAAGTAAATAGGAGCATGCCAATAAGATCCATCAATTCTGTCACTTCGAAGAAATGATTAGAGTGAAGGAATGATTCATTGGGAGAACAACTAAAGGGACAGCTCCAAGCTGACATGGTATGGTATATGAATTTTACAGTCTGATATACACTCAGCCTTTAGCAGCTACATGTCTTCCGGTAGCTGAATGCTTGCAGTTGACTCTGAACCCTTCAATCTCTCCCCTCTTCCTTCCTCCATTGTCAAGGTTGTCAGGAGTCAGAATTGTCTCAAGTGGCATCTGCTTTCATTGCAAATACTCCTGATGCAGGGGGCTTGATGTTCATGCCTTTGTAGGACTTGTTCCTGGGCTATATGTTTTCAGTGGCAGCAGAGCATGGGCCAGATATTTAGACCCTTGCTGAATACATACAGCAGTATGGGGAGCTCTTTACAGATATATTCTTTCTGGGGAAGCTAAGATTCTTAGCAGCTGATGAAAAGATTTTTCAAGACAACCCATATGAAAAATACTTGGAGTCTGTGCTTTATTATTAGAAGGCTTCTTTTGTATTTATGTATGTTCATATGTTTTTTTTCTTTTCCATTTTTATTAGGTATTTAGCACATTTACATTTCCAATGCTATACCAAAAGTCCCCCATAGCCACCCACCCCCACTCCCCTACCCACCCACTCCCCCTTTTTGGCCCTGGTGTTCCCCCGTACTGGGGCATATAAAGTTTGCATGTCCAATGGGCCTCTCTTTCCAGTGATGGCCGACCAGGCCATCTTTTGATACATATGCAGCTAGAGTCAAGAGCTCTGGGGTAGTGGTTAGTTCATAATGTTATTATTTATTTATAATAAATTTATAATAAATAAATAATAACAACCTTATTTATAATAGCCAGAAGCTGGAAAGAACCCAGATGCCCCTCAACAGAGGAATGGATACAGAAAATGTGGTACATCTACACAATGGAGTACTACTCAGCTATTAAAAAGAATGAATTTATGAAATTCCTAGCCAAATGGATGGACCTGGAGGGCATCATCCTGAGTGAGGTAACACATTCACAAAGGAACTCACACAATATGTACTCACTGATAAGTGGATATTAGCCCAAAACCTAGGATACCCAAGATATAAGATACAATTTCCTAAACACATGAAACTCAAGAATAATGAAGACTGAAGTGTGGACACTTTGCCCCTCCTTAGAAGTGGGAACAAAACACCCTTGGAAGGAGTTACAGAGACAAAGTTTGGAGCTGAGATGAAAGGATGGACCATGTAGAGACTGCAATATCCAGGGATCCACCCCATAATCAGCATCCAAACGCTGACAACATTGCATACACTAGCAAGATTTTATCAAAAGGACCCAGATGTAGCTGTCTCTTGTGAGACTATGCCGGGGCCTAGCAAACAAAGTACCCAAGGAGCTAAAGGGATCTGCAACCCTATAGGTGGAACAACAGTATGTTCATATGTTTGTGTGTATACAGTTCCATACATATGAGGGTATAAAATGATGTCCAATACCTGGGATTGAGAGTCACAGACATAGATACTTGGAACTTGAACTAGAGTCCTATACAAAAGTGGCAAGTCTTTTACTTGTAGAGGCATCCCTAGCTTCTATTTAAAATTATGAAGTGCTTTTTACAGAGATTTAATGATAAACATTAATGGAATGAATGACGTTTAAGAAAAAGGACAGCACTTGGCCAAGGGTGAGTATCTCAAGAAAGTGTTGGGCTTATGAGCTTTAACTATAGCCATGTGTGTGACTTTGATGATTTCTTAAGTTACTCTGTTCAAAGGATTTCCAACAGACTATTTTTTCTAGTTTGTTGTTGCTAGATCTGAGGTCATAAGGTAATACCTGGGGTGTATTGGATAGGATTACAGTCTAACAAAGTGAAATCAGAGGCCACAAAGGTTCTTACATCTATTTCTTACTGTAAACTAAATGTTTAAATTTTTGTGAAATTCCTGGGAAAGTATAGAAATTATAGATTCACATCTCACAAAGAAATAAGTTCCTATTCCAAGGTCATATAGCCTCAGGCTTTTAAAAACAGTGTATTGATAATTTTGGCCTCATTCTTTAAACATCTGTTTAAACATGAGATATCAACACTATTCGCAGCACATGTTAATTTTACTGGAATTTGGGACTATCCAAAGATAGAAAGCATCAAACAGACCCTATAGTGAAAGTACCTTTCCTTTCCCTCATATCCAGGATTTTCCTTGTCTTTCTTTCTATCTTTCCTTAGTTTCAACTACAAAGCTTCTCTTGGCAATGTTGGCGACAAGCCTTGCTGTTTTTGATTCCTGCTAATTGCATTTGGTACTGATACACATACCAAAAATCTCATTCCTGGGAACCTGGCCTTCTTTGTTTTCTTACAATGGAATTTAGGAATTGAATATTGAAGACTAATGGTAATGTGCCCAACAAAAAGCCAACATGTATTTAGGTAGAGAAAAGCAAGATAATAGTTATTAGAAATTATTTACTATCTGATATATATCTAAAACTTACAGTTTTTCCAGGAGAGAGGACTTATTTTTCACAATATTTCACTAATGGAGAAATAGAAAGTACTGTATAAATACTTATTGAGTGGATCATGAGTAAAATAAGCTAACGATAGTACACTTAAGAAAAGGAGGTATGGGATGGGGAATGGTCCAGGGATAGACAGGGAGGGTGAATGAAGACTGGACTGCAAAAAATGATTAAAGAATTAAAAATATATATATATATATATATAAAAGAATGAAAAGGAATCATGGTCAATATATTCTTGTTTGAACTAGAGATATTAGGAACTCTGTTGAATCTAGCTTGGCCATATAAGTGGTGGTATGACGTGGTTTCCTGCCTCTGGAGCAGAGACAGCAGAGTATGGGGCTCCATGAGTGTTGATAGTTGCTGTGGGCATAAGACTTGTTTGTTTAATAGTGCACATATATTCATGTTCTACCTGCTAGGAATACCCTATCTGCCAAGGTTAATAATAATAATTAGAGACAGCAGACAGGAGGCCAGGATGTTTCTATGTCTCAGTAAAATGCTAGAACACTGCAACCTTTAGGACAGTCCTTAAGGCTGTGGGAAAGAACGCTGAAAATTTGACTTCAAAATATATAATTTCTCAACTATGCAAAATAAAACAATCCAATATGAATTGTATAAGGAGCTTCAAAAATCTAAAGGAACAGAGGAAATTTCTCTTCCATCTAAGGTTTTTTTGTTGATGCTAACAAAGGCAGGTAGATTTGTGAGTTCAAGGTCAGCCTGAGACAACACTAATTTAGGTCCAAGCATGGTCATAATGGTATTTTTAGGATAGGGTCTCACCCAGATATTTTATTGTCTGTGTTTGTGTTTGCTGTCTTTTTCTAAGAACCAAAAACCTGGGGTCATGGGATGCTGATTCATGGGATAATCAAAAGCAAACCTGGGGTAAAGGTTTTGTTGGTGTGTAAAACAAAAGGGTAGGCTTTTGGTCTGCAAGAGAGGAGCTACCCAGAGAATTTTTAGAATAGCAGGAGAAAGCTGCCTTGAGCAGAGAACACAAAGACAAGTCTGGAGAGATGTCTTGAGCAGAACACAGGCTACCAGCTTGTAACCTATGATTTGAATTCGAGTAATTTCGGGACTCTCAAACACTCTTTCTCTCAGAACCCCTCTCCAAGCTGAAGCTGGTCACTGGCAGAAATTCAAGCAATCCATTGCAAACCTTACACCATTTTTGAGACCAACTTTTAAAAGCACTATGTGTAGACTTATACAGTACTCTTTGCCTAGAATTATTTATGGTGAGCTTTGTGACAAAGCTCCACACATTCAATCAGAAGGGAAACAAGTAGTGGTCATGTTGTAACTGCCTATGATCAGGAAAGATTCTTCTTTGTACATTTTTTTTTCCAAATACAATTTCTGTAAGGAAGTCAGAAATTGCCCTGAAAAAGGAAAATGATCATGTTTTCAATCACAGTTTAAGCTGATTGCTATATTTAAAACCAGATTTTTATCAATATCATCAAGCCACTCATTCTGGTTTTGTGTATTGGAATTTGAATGAGTTGTTCCATAGTATGATTGCAATAATGTCCTCAAGATGATAAAAATAAGGTCAATAAATAAGGTTAATATAGGTTTGGGGAGATGGGTGCACTTTTCTAGTTATTTATTAGCTACTTGCTGCTTCATGAAAGTATTTTGAGCGTTATGCAGGCATCAATGGGGGTAGTTTCTGAGTTTCATTCTGACTTTTCATTAGCACTTGCCCATGATGGTTATGTCTTTAACTTGATGTAGCTAATGTTAACACAGGACTGATCAGCAAAGGATCACACAGTAATGAGTAGAGTGCTGTTCTAGATCATTCTAAAGAATTCTCAAAGTTTACAAAAAGGGACACAGACGAAAAATGAGCTTAGGTGTATTTGGTTCCGCTCCCATTTATTTATGCCTGATATGCATGCGGTGAACCATGATTGGTGAGAGGCAAAAGGCTTCTCAGTCTTATAGTCTATCCTGCTGTGACCAAGTTGCTGTTGACTATCCCACACTTTACCGATTATGATAATTATAGATTTAATTTCTGTTGGTCCCTGACCCTCTTCTTGCCCAGGTTAGTACTGAGCTTCTGAGGTGGAACTCCATTCCTGTGTCAATCACATAAGCAGCAGGGATCCTAGGTGTGGACCAGAGGATCCAGAGCATGGCGTGTATCAATACCACTTTTAAATCTGGGCAATCATTTTGAAATAATATTAGTATACATTTAATTTCACAAAATATTTTAAAAGTTTTATTGATGTGAATAATATATTCTATTATGAGATATTATAAAATTTTTCTTTAAAATTTGAGGGAAAGACAAATGGAGAAGCCATCCTAAAGATGGCTACTTCCTTTCTCATGAGAAAGGCCTACTCTGAGTCAAACATCTAATTGATATGATAAGGATCAATGGAAGATCCCGGGATCTTATGCCATGGCTAATCCAGATTATCCCACGCCTTCTCCCATAGACTCAGTTTCCCCTTTTATACTAATGGGAGATGTCAAGCTGCCTCAATGAAGAGATTTTCTGGCTTTTGCTCTTTCCATTTATTAATCTATTGTCTTTCCCAGGCAGTCAATTATTTGCCTTTCATCCATAACAAAATCACATAATATCAGAATCTTAATTACAATTTGGAGGCTATTTACTGGCCCCATGGATACTTTTATTATTACTTATTTACAGTCTATCTCTGTAAAATGTGTTTCTTACTTTGTATCTTGTTTTTTTTTTCATTAGTTCTCTTTTCTTTTGTTTGCTGAGCCACATAACACAGAAGCTCTATCACATGGCTACAAAGATTCTACTTGCTTTCCTCAGAATAGGGAAGATGAGGGTACTAAGTTGATTGCTACTAAGCCTATGTCTATTATAATTTAGTATACTATATTGGATTTCTCTAGTCATTATAAGAATAATACTTAGATAGAAAATAACTAAGAGCAACCTTGGTGACAAATGTTGGGATTAGATTATTAACATGCTACTCTTTGCCAGTGATGTCATTTTATGACACATGGAGCCTGGGGATAGAAAGAAACATTTTCTGGTTGCTTGCTTTACCAATAAATCTTTTCTTTCCTTTAAAGATAAAGCCATATATATGGTTGTGTGCATGTGTGACTTGGAGCTATATTTTCATATAAAATATATCTTTTAACAGCTCTAGATTTATGTGGTGATCACAGATTGTAGTTTTCATTTTGTTAGACAAAGAACTATTTATATAGTCCTCATGTGATGTTAAAATAATAAAAATATCAGTTTTTGTGTTTTGTAGCTCCAGATACTACCACAACCCACAGGCCTCTTGATCACATTGTATTTAAAAGCAGATCCTTGTATGCTTGAAGTGGTGGTAGAGGTGGTGCAAAGTAGTTCACTGAAATCTTTGCTCACCTGCAGGCTACAGTGCTGCTCAAAAGCCAAAATCAGTTTGGGCAGGAATTATTTATTTTCACTCAATCTTTAAATAAAACTCACATTTAAAAGGAGTGTAAATAATTACAAAAACAAGCCACTTGTATTCAAAGATATATATATATATATATATATATATATATATATATGTATGTATATGTGTATATATATATATATATATTATACTTGGCTTTTATGTCAACTTATAATCACAGATTTTGACCACCTAAGGAGAGAACCTCACCTGAAGAAATATCCTGTTTGCCTTAACGGATTCCAGAAGATCACCTAGTGGTGGAAGGTACCTTCAGGTACCAGCCCAGGTAAAATGGGAATGGCAGAACGGAAATGCCTTTTGCCCTTGACTGTCCCTCTTGACACTGAGTTGACTTACCATGTTGCTGCTACTGCTGTCAAGGCCTTTACTAATACTAGGACCAGAGTGTCTATATTTGGGTCTTGAACTAAGAACCAGGAGCCTTCCAAGAACCTTCTAGGTTTTCAGTGACATAGTAGGGTTATTGAGATAGTCAGTCTGAAGTACCACGCAACTACTGGGATCTCAGCCTTTCAGGTGGGATTCATCTACTATTGGTATTTAAATATAAATATAAACTTACTATGTATGTATGCAAACATGTAGATATGTATGTATTTCATCCTGTTGGTTCTGTTCTTCTTGAGAACTCAGATAAATATAGTAGCTTATGGGGTTAGCTCCTGATTTCCAATCTTAATACATTTTTGAATGCTATACTTAATTTCATATACATTCTCTTAAATATGTTTTCTTTGTATACATTAATATCTTACACTCTAGCTTAAGTTGGCCTGGACATTGCTCTATGTCCAACGTAACTTTAAACTCATGATCCTCAGCCTTAGCATCAAAGTGTTGAGATTGTACCACAATGTTCAACTCTCAAACATATAAGGGTTTATTTTTTGTGTTTAGTTCAAATATGTGAAGTTTTCAGAAAAAAACAAAAACAAAAACTACTGGCTAGTAGCTTTAGTCAAAATTATATTCATTTACAACTTTTCTTGTAAATTTGGGAGATTCTCTTTACCATATTTACCAGTCATTTTTTGTTCACCTGTTTTGTACTTTTACATTAGATTTGGATTTCCTCTCATGTATCTGAGGCAGAATTATATACAGGGAGAAGCAGGAGTAACGCAAAGCAGACACACTGACATGGTTTGTTACTTTCACAAAAGAAAAAATCTATTTTGAGATGAATAAAATTCACTCTTTAATTTTGGCTTGTGTTGTGGGTTTCCTTAAAGCAGAGCATGAAGTACAAATACTTTATTGCCTATCTGTAAGATGTCAATTTTTCTATCCATCTCAATGAGATATATTTAAAGGATCCAACAGATATCCTGAAATGCCACACAGAATAACCAGTCTCCCAGAGTATTATTTAAAATGTCAAAAACAATAAAATGCTGAGTAGATGGAAGGGTGAGTAAGGTAGACCACCATGAGTTTGAGGCAAGCCTGGGCTATACACTAGGAGGAAGGTAGCCTGCCATGAGTTTGAGGCCAGCCTGGGCTATACAGTAACACTCTATCTTTAAAATCAAAATCTAAGGCAAGCAAATGAAAATTGAAAATAGCATTGTATTAATTATTATTCTCAAGACTAGAGTATCTAACATGTGTATGAATTAAAGACAAATTAGGGGAGGAGAAGTTAATAAAAGGCAGTAAATCCTGACAAACTATAAGACCAAAAATGCAAATAATAATAATAATAATAACAATAATAATGACAAGTTTTAGATTTATTTAAGTTGGTACTGGGTTGCATAGTCCCTACAATCTTGCAAAGAGAGACTGCTAACTATGTACTGTTCCACAAAACAAGAAGATACTGATACATGTTGAACAACTGTTCATTGGCTCATTTACAATAGCAAGGACAAAATGATGGAACTACAGATTTCAATTCAGTGAATGTTCTAAGGTCAAGTATAACATCTTCTGTATAAAACTATAATATTTATCAGGTGAGATGCTCATTGGTCAAGATTACAGGAAGGCTCACAGTCTTATCATGCAGGCAAATGCTAAGTTTTGGAATGGGTGTTTTTTTTTTTGTTGTTGTTTTTTTGTTTTTTTGTTTTTTGAAATCTATTCTGTTAAATAAGGGCAAATACAGATCATGGGAATCCCTTTAAACAACAGTGGAGTCTAAACCCTGAACTCTGGGCACTGAACTGCCCTCAGTAACCAGCCCTCCTGTTGAGTGTGGTAAGAGGTAGCTTCCAGCCAGCTGTGGTTAGTTAGGCCCAGGATGAGCTTAATGGAGTTAGCAGTGCCAAGCCTTAAAGAGGCAAAGCTCATAAATCAATGAAAAGTCATCATGTGGCCTCAGCAAGACATGAGCCCATGCTGAGGCACAGATCTTTTCATCCAGGCCCAACTGATGGAGGGAATAACCAACTGCCTTGCTATGTTAAAAGTGCATTATAAAAATAGCACATTTTCTAGTGGATCATCATTTCATCTATGATACATGAGAAAAACAAATATTTCTAAACTATGCTCAAATACATTAAAGAAAACTACTTTCACATACTCAACAAAACAGTTTAGAATGTCTCACTGAGCTTAATGGAAAAACAAAACTGAAGAGATGCTCAAATTCTGATCAACATTTCAGTTACTTATTCTGGGGTAATCAGAATTTACAGTGAATCCGCATGTAAATTTAACTAGCAGCATTCAATATTCCTTAATGCGAACTCACCATTATGCTTCTGGAAGAATGTATATTTGCAGTCAAGGAAATAAAGCTGAATTCTAAATAAAAGTGGTGGGGTGACACAGATTGCCACTAAACACCTAGAATCTTCTCAGATAAGAACTCATTTCCAAAGACCCACATCACTACTCACATGTGCACCCATACACATCATTTAATGGCGTTATTAAGTACACATATTTGAACAAGATTTTACCACAAATCAATGTTTTAGCATATATGAAGAGATTCTGGCTGAATGGCATCTATGTCCTTGTCTGTATGCAGAAGAGGCCTTGGGTTAAACTCTGTGTATGTCTGTACGTGATAACATGTAGGATGAGACCTGTAATCTTGCTGCATTCTTCAATGCACCATTCAGAGTTGTTGACTATAAGTGTAATGCTACATTTCTAGAACTGCAAAATTTTGAGACAGGACACAGAGAGACAGAAATAAAGAGGGGTCATTGCTCTATGCTGTGTTAGAGACTAGAATCCCGCACTACTTAAGAAACTTAAAATGCAGTGAATCATGCTTATGAGTGCAATGATCGTGAGCACGTGTATGGTCTTTCAGTGTATTCCTTTCTTGTCTGGGATTCTATGTTCTTCTAAGGATCTCACAAATAAACCTATGAAGCATGTTTATAGTGAAGGCATAAATCCCCCCCTGATGACCTATGTATGGAAAGTATTCCTCCCATCTTTTTTTTACTTATTTTTTAAAGACAGGCAGTGAAAATGTCAAAGCACACCATAAACCATCTTATAGTCTTATTTATTAAGGAAACATTTCTTAGCTCTGCTTTCTGTGTTATTCCTGTATTCCTAGCATTTGGGAGGCTAAACCACAAAGCTTGCAAAATGGTTAAGGCAATGCTGGGATACAGAGGAAAGATCTTACCTAGGCAAACCACACAATCAACAAAAAAGATTATTTAGACAAAAATAAGTGTATCTAAATATTTTGTTTACTCCTTAAATCCTTTAGACAATATAAAATTTAAAAGCACTACAAATCATATATAGTGATTATGGAAAAATTTAAACACATGTCACTCTTGAGCACCTTACTCTAGAGTGTGTGCTAGTTTTCCTAAGAGTTTTCTAGCATTTGTCCCCTACAAATCATCTACATGATGATTTCATGATTTCACCTTGTCCCCTGAGCAGCTATTCTCCAATTCATAATGGCCAGTTTCTTCCTATGCCACTCTGGTTTCTGTCTCTACCAAGCCCTACCGTGATTGTGGAGTGAAGTGATGTGTGTCTTTCTAAAACATAAGTTATTGTATTTCGGTAAAATAAGAACATTTTCTCGTTGTTAACTTGTGGCTTTGTTTTGAGGCAGGATCTCAATCTGCAGTTGAGAACTACTTCTGTCTTGTGACTCATTTGACTTAGCATCCTAAGGGCTGGGATTACAGGTAGAAGTCTACATATCAGCTTTTTCTTCTTTGTGGTTGCATAATATTCCATTATTCATTCTTTCCTCAATGAATTTATGTATTGATACTCAATCAAAATGGAAATCTTCACAGGAAAGCAAAATAATCATCAGAGTAAAAGGACAACTTTTATATTGGGATAAATTATTCAACAAAACATGTAGGTGCAGAGTTATTAGCTAACATATAAACTATATATATGCATATATATGATAGATAGCTATAAATATAAAGCTAAATATAAAATGAAAATGAGTAAGGAATGATGAGAGCATAAGTGAAGAAAGAAAAAGGTTGAGAGAGAGAAAGAACAAGAAAAAGCAACAAACAATAAAACCCTTGTATTAAAAAATGGACAAAAGTTTAAGGAAGTATATTTTCAAAGAAGACATATACAAGAAAATCACCTGAGAAATGACAAAACTCCAATGTGAAGTGATCTCACACTGAAGGAGGAGAACCGTTGTCTAAAATCAAACAAAACAAGCAGCACCAACCCTTATCAAGGTCATGAACTAACTGCCATCGGTCGTGTAAAATGCTGTCGCAGCTGTGGACGCTATGATCATCCTCCAAAAATAAAATCCAGCAACTTTTAGTCTGGCGATATGGCACAATGTTTCAAGCACCTGCTCCAAATGCTGGGGTGGCAGCCAATCTGTAATTCCATTGTTTAGGATGTGGACAGAAGGGATCCCAAAGATGCCTGGGTAGAGTCCAAGTCACAACTGAGCTGTGGCTTCTGTGGAGAGACAATAAGTCAACAAATAAGGTGTACAGGTACAGACAGGAACCTCAGGCCTCTGAGCTATACTGCTCAGGTTATCTCCTGACACAGCCAAAGTCAGGATATCCCTAAATATCCAGAAATAAGCAATTTCCTAGCACACTTTTTCCTAGTTTACTTTTTGTAATATTATAGTTAAAATATTCACTTATTTCAAGAATTTGTACGAAGAAAACAAGTAAGCTCCTGGAATTTGCTCACACTTTCATTAATATTTTTGAGATCAATCCTTTTTTATCACAAAGAGTCATTTCTCAAGAGATATATTTTGGGATAATTGTTCTTTTAAAGAATGTAGCCATGGAGGGTGAAATGAAATGACTAAGCAGGTAACAGTGATTGGGTCACAAGCCAAAAAATTACTCAATCCCAGAAACCCATAAAACAATTGTAAGAGAGTTTTCTCCACAGATTTGTCCTTGTACCTACCTCCATATCTGCCACTTGGCATTCATGTGCACACACACACACACACACACACACAAACACACACACACACAGGCACCCACAGAGGATAGTAATAAATAAATATTTTAAAGTACCTATAAATCTGCTTCTCAGCCATTGGCTGCAGATGTGGTCAATACTGCAGTGGAAGCCTGTGAGATATATCTTATACAGGTTCATCCAAGTTTGTTTCCTCTCCCTTGTCAAACTATGTTGGCACTTTTTACCAAGAACTGTGAAATGCATTTCCTTTGGATGAAGCCACCTCACTGACTACTTAATAAGTCGTTCTGCAAACTCTTGGTTGTTGGAACCTTGAACTTCACTAAACGGTTGTTGATGGACAGTAGACCATGGTATTAAAAAAGAAGAGCTGATTTGTAAGTCAATGTTACCTAATGCAGTTTTCTATACAGTAAATGAGTGAGGACTGTGGTGTTCATAGCGATGTAAAAACTAACTGCGATAGTGTAGGAAGCCGCCCTCACATTCGCCGTTGCAAGATGGCGCTGACATCCTGTGTTCTAAGTGGTAAACAAATAATCTGCGCATGTGCCAAGGGTAGTTTTCCACTACATGTGCTCTGCCTTCCCCGTGACGACAACTCGGCCGATGGGCTGCAGCCAATCAAGGAGTAATACGTCCTAGGCGGAGAATAATTCTCCTTAAAAGGGACGGGGTTTCGCCATTCTCTCTCTTGCACTCTTGCTCCTGAAGATGTAAGCAATAAAGCTTTGCCGCAGAAGATTCCGGTTTGTTGCGTTCTTCCTGGCCGGTCGCGTGAACGCGTGTAAGAGTTGGTGCTGAGACCCGGGACGAGAAGAACTGGGATGAGAAAACCCGGGACAAGAAAACCTGGGACGGTTACCATCACCGGCGCAAGGAAGATCCCTCATTCCGGAACCAGAACTGCGGGTCACGGTCATAAAGGTTCCCGTAAAACAGACTGTTGAGAAGGATTCAACTGCGTGAATTCAGAACTCTTCAGCTGGGGAATGGTGGTAATGAAGTGTTCCCGTAACACAGACTGTTGAGAAGGATTCAACTGCGTGAATTCAGAACTCTTCAGCTGGGGAACAGGGTACCCGTAAGTATAGCTTTACAAGGTAAGTCTGGTCTTGAACTTTCTAACGAAATTCAAGACAGTCTATCAGAAGTAAAGTGGGGAATAGCTTTACAAGGTACGCCTGGCCTTGAACTTTCTAACGAAATTCAAGACAGTCTATCAGAAGTAAAGTGGGAAATAGCTTTACAAGGTATGTTTGGCCTTGAACTTTTTCTAGTGTTAAGAGCCTTTTTGTTCCTTTTCACATGTTATCAAGCAGTTAAGGCAGGGCTGAAAATTCTGGATGAAATTCAGGGCAATCTATCAGAAGTAAAGCGGGGAGAGAGAGTAGGAGTAAAGAGGAAATATGGTTCACAAAATAAGTATACAGGCCTTTCCACGGGTCTTGAACCCGAGGAAAAGTTTAGGTCAGGTAAGAATACCTGGGGAGAGATTAGAAGGAAGGAAAAGAAAAAAGAAAAGAAAAAAGATCAATTAGCGGAGGTCTCTAGGAGAAGGAGCCTATACTCATCACTAGATGAGCTCAAGGAGCCAGCTCTTAGTAGCTCTGAAGCAGATGAAGAATTCTCCTCTGAAGAAACAGACTTGGAGGAGGAAGCAGCTCATTATGAGAGAAAAGGGTACCAGCCAGATAAAATGCTAGCTAATCAGTTAAGGAAAAAGCCAAAAGCGGCTGGTGAAGGCCAGCATGCTGTTCAGCCTCCGGGCAGTCGGCTTCAAGGTCATAGTGCACTTCTGCCCTATGCGGAGCCCCCGCCCTGCGTAAGGCGTCAGCCCTGCGCAGAGAGGCAATGGACAGAGAGGCAATGCACAGACTCGTTCATTCCAAAGGAGGAACAAAGGAAAATACAACAGGCATTTCCGGTCTTTGAAGGAGCCGAGGGTGGGTGTGTCCACGCTCCGGTAGAATATGTGCAGATTAAAGAGCTTGCCGAGTCGGTCCGTAAATATGGAACCAATGCTAATTTTACCTTGGTGCAGTTAGACAGGCTTGCTGGCATGGCACTAACTCCTGCCGACTGGCAAATGATTGCAAAAGCCGCTCTCCCTAGTATGGGCAAATATATGGAATGGAGAGCTCTATGGCAAGAGGCTGCACAAGCGCAGGCCCGAGCAAACGCTGCTGCTTTGACTCCAGAGCAGAGAGATTGGACTTTTGACTTGTTAACGGGTCAGGGAGCTTATACTGCTGATCAAACAAACTACCACTGGGGAGCTTATGCCCAAATTTCCTCCACGGCTATTAGGGCCTGGAAGGCGCTCTCCCGAGCAGGTGAGGCCACTGGACAACTAACAAAGATCGTCCAGAGACCTCAGGAGTCCTTCTCAGATTTTGTGGCCAGAATGACAGAGGCAGCAGAGCGTATTTTTGGAGATTCAGAGCAAGCCGCACCTCTGGTAGAACAGCTCATTTATGAGCAAGCCACGCAGGAGTGCCGAGAGGCCATAGCCCCAAGAAAGAACAAAGGTTTACAAGACTGGCTCAGGGTTTGTCGGGAGCTTGGGGGACCTCTCACCAATGCAGGCTTAGCGGCCGCCATCCTCCAATCCCAAAAACGCTCCATGGGCAGAAATGATCAGAGGACATGTTTTAACTGTGGGAAGCCTGGGCATCTTAAGAAAGATTGCAGAGCTCCAGATAAACAGGGGGGGACTCTCGCTCTTTGCTCTAAGTGTGGCAAGGGTTATCATAGAGCCGACCAGTGTCGCTCTGTGAGGAATATAAAGGGCAGACTCCTTCCCCCACCTGATAACCAATCAGCTGATGTGTCAAAAAACGGGCCATGGGGCCCTCGGTCCCAGGGCCCTCAAAGATATGGGAACCGGTTTGTCAGGACCCAGGAAGCAGTCAGAGAGGCGACCCAGGAAGACCCACAAGGGTGGACCTGCGTGCCGCCTCCGACTTCCTACTAATGCCTCAAATGAGTATTCAGCCGGTGCCGGTGGAGCCTATACCATCCTTGCCCCCTGGAACCATGGGCCTTATTCTCGGCCGGGGTTCACTCACCTTGCAGGACTTAGCAGTCCACCCTGGAGTTATGGATTGTCAACATTCCCCTGAAATACAGGTCCTGTGCTCAAGCCCTAAGGGTGTTTTTTCTATTAGTAAAGGAGATAGGATAGCTCAGCTGATGCTTCTCCCTGATAATACCAGGGAGAAATCTGCAGGACCTGAGATAAAGAAAATGGGCTCCTCGGGAAATGATTCTGCCTATTTGGTTGTATCTTTGAATGATAGACCTAAGCTCCACCTTAAGATCAACGGAAAAGAGTTTGAAGGCATCCTTGATACCGGAGCAGATAAAAGTATAATCTCTACACATTGGTGGCCCAAAGCATGGCCCACCACAGAGTCATCTCATTCATTACAGGGCCTAGGATATCAATCATGTCCCACTATAAGCTCCGTTGCCTTGACGTGGGAATCCTCTGAAGGGCAGCAAGGGAAATTCATACCTTATGTGCTCCCACTCCCGGTTAACCTCTGGGGAAGGGATATTATGCAGCATTTGGGCCTTATTTTGTCCAATGAAAATGCCCCATCGAGAGGGTATTCAGCTAAAACAAAAAATATCATGGCAAAGATGGGTTATAAAGAAGGAAAAGGGTTAGGACATCAAGAACAGGGAAGGATAGAGCCCATCTCACCTAATGGAAACCAAGACAGACAGGGTCTGGGTTTTCCCTAGGGGCCATTGGGGCAGCACGACCCATACCATGGAAAACAGGGGATCCAGTGTGGGTTCCTCAATGGCCCCTATCCTGTGAAAAACTGGAAGCTGTGATTCAACTGGTAGAGGAACAATTAAAACTAGGCCATATTGAACCATCTACCTCACCTTGGAATACTCCAATTTTTGTAATTAAGAAAAAGTCAGGAAAGTGGAGACTGCTCCACGACCTCAGAGCCATTAATGAGCAAATGAACTTATTTGGCCCGGTACAGAGGGGTCTCCCTGTACTTTCCGCCTTACCACGTGGCTGGAATTTAATTATTATAGATATTAAAGATTGTTTCTTTTCTATACCTTTGTGTCCAAGGGATAGGCCCAGATTTGCCTTTACCATCCCCTCTATTAATCACATGGAACCTGATAAGAGGTATCAATGGAAGGTCTTACCACAGGGAATGTCCAATAGTCCTACAATGTGCCAACTTTATGTGCAAGAAGCTCTTTTGCCAGTGAGGGAACAATTCCCCTCTTTAATTTTGCTCCTTTACATGGATGACATCCTCCTGTGCCATAAAAACCTTACCATGCTACAAAAGGCATATCCTTTTCTACTTAAAACTTTAAGTCAGTGGGGTTTACAGATAGCCACAGAAAAAGTCCAAATTTCTGATACAGGACAATTTTTGGGCTCTGTGGTGTCCCCAGATAAGATTGTGCCCCAAAAGGTAGAGATAAGAAGAGATCACCTCCATACCTTAAATGATTTTCAAAAGCTGTTGGGAGATATTAATTGGCTCAGACCTTTTTTGAAGATTCCTTCCACTGAGTTAAGGCCTTTGTTTGGTATTTTAGAAGGAGATCCTCATATCTCCTCCCCTAGAGCTCTTACTCTAGCTGCTAACCAGGCCTTACAAAAAGTGGAAAATGCCTTACAGAATGCACAATTACAACGTATTGAGGATTCGCAGCCTTTCAGTTTGTGTGTCTTTAAGACAGCACAATTGCCAACTGCAGTTTTGTGGCAGAATGGGCCATTGTTGTGGATCCATCCAAACGTATCCCCAGCTAAAATAATAGATTGGTATCCTGATGCAATTGCACAGCTTGCCCTTAAAGGCCTAAAAGCAGCAATCACCCACTTTGGACGAAGTCCATATCTTTTAATTGTACCTTATACCGCTGCACAGGTTCAAACCTTGGCAGCCACATCTAATGATTGGGCAGTTTTAGTTACCTCCTTTTCAGGACAAATAGATAACCATTATCCAAAACATCCAATTTTACAGTTTGCCCAAAATCAATCTGTTGTGTTTCCACAAATAACGGTAAGAAACCCACTTAAAAATGGGATTGTGGTATATACTGATGGATCAAAAACTGGCATAGGTGCCTATGTGGCTAATGGTAAAGTGGTATCCAAACAATATAATGAAAATTCACCTCAAGTGGTAGAATGTTTAGTGGTTTTAGAAGTTTTAAAAACCTTTTTGGAACCCCTTAATATTGTGTCAGATTCCTGTTATGTGGTTAATGCAGTAAATCTTTTAGAAGTGGCTGGAGTGATTAAGCCTTCCAGTAAAGTTGCCAATATTTTTCAGCAGATACAATTAGTTTTGTTATCTAGAAGATTTCCTGTTTATATTACTCATGTTAGAGCCCATTCAGGCCTACCTGGCCCCATGGCTCTGGGAAATGATTTGGCAGATAAGGCCACTAAAGTGGTGGCTGCTGCCCTATCATCCCCGGTAGAGGCTGCAAGAAATTTTCATAACAATTTTCATGTGACGGCTGAAACATTATGCAGTCGTTTCTCCTTGACAAGAAAAGAAGCCCGTGACATTGTTACTCAATGTCAAAGCTGCTGTGAGTTCTTGCCAGTTCCTCATGTGGGAATTAACCCACGCGGTATTCGACCTCTACAGGTCTGGCAAATGGATGTTACACATGTTTCTTCCTTTGGAAAACTTCAATATCTCCATGTGTCCATTGACACATGTTCTGGCATCATGTTTGCTTCTCCGTTAACCGGAGAAAAGGCCTCACATGTGATTCAACATTGCCTTGAGGCATGGAGTGCTTGGGGGGAAACCCAAACTCCTTAAGACTGATAATGGACCAGCTTATACATCTCAAAAATTCCAGCAGTTCTGCCGTCAGATGGACGTGACCCACCTGACTGGACTTCCATACAACCCTCAAGGACAGGGTATTGTTGAGCGTGCGCATCGCACCCTCAAATCCTATCTATTAAAACAGAAGAGGGGAATCGAGGAGGCTCTACCCCGAGCACCAAGAGTGTCTGTGTCTATGGCACTCTTTACACTCAATTTTTTAAATCTTGATGCTCATGGCCATACTGTGGCTGAACGTCATTGTTCAGAGCCAGATAGGCCCAATGAGATGGTTAAATGGAAAAATGTCCTTGATAATAAATGGTATGGCCCGGATCCTATTTTGATAAGATCCAGGGGAGCTGTTTGTGTTTTTCCACAGAATGAAAACAACCCATTTTGGATACCAGAAAGACTCACCCGAAAAATCCAGACTGACCAAGGGAATACTGATGTCCCTCGTCTTGGTGATGTCCAGGGTGACAATAACAAAGAGAGAGCAGCGTTGGGAGATAATGTCGACATTTCCACTCCCAATGCCGGTGATGTATAATGCTCAAGTATTCCCCTGCTTTTTTACCAGTAACAAGGAACTGGGTTTGGCCTTGATTCAGACAGCCTTGGCTCTGTCTAGACAGACGACTGACACCATTAACACATTGTCAGCCTCGGTGACCACAGTCATAGATAAACAGGCCTCAGCTAATGTCAAGATACAGGGAGGTCTCATGCTGGTTAATCAACGCATAGATCTTGTCCAGGAACAACTAGATGTATTATGGCAAATAGCTCAGCTGGGATGTGAACAAAAGTTTCCGGGATTGTGCGTTACTTCCATTCAGTATGAGAAATTTACTAGGGCAGCTAATTTGTCAAAAAGTCTTTCTTAGTATATGTTACAGAATTGGACGGCTGAATTTAAACAGACCCTTCGGGAATTGAGACTTCAGGTCAACTCCACGTGCTTGGACCTGTCCCTGACCAAAGGATTACCCAATTGGATCTCCTCAGCATTTTCCTTCTTTAAAGAATGGGTGGGATTGATATTATTTGGAGATACACTTTGCTGTGGATTAGTGTTGCTTCTCTGGTTGGTCTGTAAGCTTAAGGCCCAAACTAGGAGAGACAAGGTGGTTATTGCCCAGGCACTTGCAGCTCTAGAACATGGTGCTTCCCCTGATATATGGTTATCTATGCTTAAGCAATAGGTCGCTGGCCATTCAGCTCTTGCACCCCACGAGGCTAGTCTCATTGCACGGGATAGAGTGAGTGTGCTTCAGCAGCCCGAGAGAGTTGCACGGCTAAGCACTGCAGTAGAAGGGCTCTGCGGCATATATGAGCCTATTCTAGGGAGACATGTCATCTTTCATGAAGGTTCAGTGTCCTAGTTCCCTTCCCCCAGGAAAAACGACACGGGAGCAGGTCAGGGTTGCTCTGGGTAAAAGCCTGTGAGCCTAAGAGCTAATCCTGTACATGGCTCCTTTACCTGCACACTGGGGATTTGACCTCTATCTCCACTCTCATTAATATGGGTGGCCTATTGCTCTTATTAAAAGAAAAGGGGGATATGTAGGAAGCCGCCCTCACATTCGCCGTTGCAAGATGGCGCTGACATCCTGTGTTCTAAGTGGTAAACAAATAATCTGCGCATGTGCCAAGGGTAGTTTTCCACTACATGTGCTCTGCCTTCCCCGTGATGACAACTCGGCCGATGGGCTGCAGCCAATCAAGGAGTAATACGTCCTAGGCGGAGAATAATTCTCCTTAAAAGGGACGGGGTTTCGCCATTCTCTCTCTTGCACTCTTGCTCCTGAAGATGTAAGCAATAAAGCTTTGCCGCAGAAGATTCCGGTTTGTTGCGTTCTTCCTGGCCGGTCGCGTGAACGCGTGTAAGACGATAGATTTTCTAAAGAAAATCTCACACTTAATTATTTTAAAGTTAGAAAGTTGGTGATTTGACGGTGTGTGTGTGTGTGATGGTGTGTGTGATGGTGTGTGTGATGGTGTGTGTGTGTGTGTGTGTGTGTGTGTGTGTGTGTTTGTGTT
The DNA here is from genome assembly GCF_000001635.26 of Mus musculus. NCBI lineage: Eukaryota > Metazoa > Chordata > Mammalia > Rodentia > Muridae > Mus > Mus musculus. The sequence continues at coordinate 93,651,645 of NC_000075.6, forward strand.
TGGATGGGGGTTCACTCTGTTCAGGATGTTCTTGAATTGAACGATATCCCCAGAAACACTGGGATTACATGCCTAAGCCAACTCCCTGGGACTTGCTCTTCAAATTTTAATTTAAAAAGGAGAAGGAGGGAACAACACAGCCACAAAGTGTTTCACAGGACAGAAAAGAACATAATAGACAGAGGAGGATACACTTTTAATCTGTTCTCCATATTCTCCTCTCTCTACTCAGTCCTATACCAGATAAAATTACAACCCAGAAAATTATTCTGATTGTTTGGGAAATGTTATTCAAGACATATACTTGTTGGAATATAAGTGCTCTCTTGAGCCTGATTTATATATAGAAATATACATGTAGAATATTCATAGATAGATAGATAGATAGATAGATAGATAGATAGATAGATAGTTGTTTTCTAAAATGTTTAGGACATTAATTTATAAGAAAATAAAAATTTTAAACATAAGTAAAAAAAATATAGAAAACAAAACCATTCAATAGTAATAGCCAAGCCACAACAACAAGAACTTTTCCAGTTACGCACACCGTACCATTTTTTCTTCAATATGATATAAGCTGCTACAGGAGAAATAAAGGGAGTTATAGCATTGTAGGGCCATGGCTCAGACAATGCCTGAGCCTGATACTTTACATACAGCAAGGGGAGAGTCATGGCCTGTGCTTTTGTGTTTGATTTTGTTACTTGGCTTGTATACTACCATCTTTGCAGACTGGTTTCTTACTACAAAACTTGGTGAAAAAATGGCATGGTCAAGGAACACTAACTGTAGAATTGTAGGGGCAGTGAAATTTGACTCAACATATGAATGCCTGGAGAGAGAGAGAGAGAGAGAGAGAGAGCACGCACAGGCACAGGCTTGGGAATAGAAAGGACAAGAAAACAGATTGCTCTTCTCATAGAGAAAAGACTTACAATTAAAAAAGAGTAGACATTAGATTACACTGGTGCTGAGTGATAACTAGGAAGATTTGAAATGATGATATGGTTGAGAAGGACAGGACGCTTGTTCCCATTATCACCTAGAGGAATGCCATTTGAGCTGACCTATTAATGATAACCAGTCAGCCACAAGAGGACTTACACAAATCTGTCACTCAACTTGGCATAGTAACTGAGCAGGTACAGAATTAAATATGAGGCTTTCTGGTTCTGCTGGCAATTTGAACATTACTGCTGAGACTCACCTTTTAAACTGTGAGGGACTCATATGCCAAATCAGGAAGGAATGTTTTTTGCCCAAAGTATCTAACTTTGTTCAGGGTAAACAATTTTAAAATCTTTCTTTAAAAGTTCCTGTTTAAAGGTTCCCTGGGCAAGGCAGGTAGAGGACTAGGTGTCAGAACAGAAATGACAGGTGATGGATCACTTAGCCTTTAAGGTTATGATGATTGGCTTCTGCACTGATTTTAAAAGAGAACCACTGGAGTCTTTGGAGCAGAGGAGTGACAGGGCCTACTTTACATTTTAAAACATCACCTGTCTGCCTTATGGAAATTTCATTGCAAAAAGATCAAAGGTTGAAACAGGAAGATAATTTCGGAGTTGGTGTCTGAGAGGATACTTTGTTCCTTATTAACATGGTTTAAAATTGGATAGAACAAGTGAGAAATAAAATCCCAAGTGTGATATATGATACCATGGGATAATCTCATGGAGACATGAGAAAATTAGCCAGAACATGGAGATATTACATGACCATTTTATACAAGATGAGGTCTGAAATCATAACTTAATAGAACCTTGGGAGTTCCCTTTAAAATGAGATCTGGGCTCCAAATAACGTTATTGTTGGAAAAATTAGAGGTAAAGAAAGAAGAATTAGATGAGGGAAATTAGAAGAAAACCTCAATGTGATTAAAAAGAAACCATGGCTGGCTTTATGAAATCTTTAAAGTATTCTAACTTGGTGGTGGTACAGAGAAATGGGGGAAGAGTTTAAGTAAACTGTAGGGGTGAGACAGAGTTTTCAAAAATAAAATATACTAAAGTATTTGTATATGTTGATGTGAATAATCCACTGGTGAATCTGAAAGCAGAGAATATAAATGATCCAGTCTTTGAGAAGGTGAATATGCAAACCTCTCAGGAGAGTTTGGAGGACTGATGTCTTGGGCAGAGAGTGCAGTTATTAGACTCTTAAGCCTGTTGAATTATCTAGTTTGACTTGGACTTTAGTCTCTCTGAACTACTTGACTCAAAGTCAGGAATCCACATAGACATAGCAAGAGTGTATCTGTTTCTTCTTTTGTATGATCCCATAGCTGTAAGGTCTTCAACACATGGTATTGTAACGGGAAGGCACCTGCCTGGGCTTCGCCTGTGCATATGTATGCACAGACACTAGAAGATGTCATGTTTCTTAAAAGTTTTAACTTCTTTCTTTTTGGTCAAAGAAACAAACATGCACTTTAAAAATGCTGGTTGTTTGTGTGTGAAATTGATAGCATTTTGAAAAGGAAAAAGGACTTGACATTTGCACTCAACTTCTATGTCCATCACATAAAGAGGAGATGGTTTTCTATGGTTGGGTCAGCTAATGGAACCATGTTTTGAGTAGTTTGATAGTGATTTGTGGGGAGGAGAATGCAGCTTATGTTTCTAACTCATGACTTTTCCACTCATTCTACTGAATGGACTTCCATAAAAACCCAAGTGAAATTGAAAGCTTTGGAGCCAAGCTTCCATTTTTCTGGATTCTGTAGAGTGTTTTTCTCAAAACAAAACAAAAATAGAATTTTGGGGAGGCAGACGTTTGTGTGTTTTGCATTTGTTCTGCATGTTAGATACATGATGTGCTGGGTGTGTTGTACAATCTGTTTGCCCAAGGATATTTTACCACACTTCTCATGCAGAGGCAATAGGCAGAAAGGATTGGGAAGCATGTTATTAGTTAAATGATCTGAGAATGCAAAGGAAAGAGTCTGAAATGGCGCTTAAAGAAGAGGAACACTATTCAGAGATACTTTTTAGAACAAACAAACAAACAAACAAACAAAAACATCGAAATATGTGTCCACCAATCTAAGAGATTCTATTTAAATGAACATTCATGGTGACATTTTTTTTCTGTACATGAAAATCCTTCAAATGGTCACTGGAAAATGTATCATTTGATGGCCCATTTACACTTGGTTTCTATGAATGTTAATTATTATATCCATGGAAAACACAGCTATACTGCATGTGTAGAATTGTAGAAATGTCCTAGAACAACAATGTAAATCTTATTGTTTAGGAAAAGGAAGGTTAGGCTCTAAGATCATGACATTGGTTTTCACTCCTCTTCTCTGATCCTTTTCCTGACCTACTACAAACCACTTCCTCTCTCAAGGCATCTAATATTGAAACCTCTTTCCTCAGATCATTTGAATTTGCTTAATAGAAAAATAATTCCAGCAGTTTCTATTGTACTATGTTTCTATCTCCTCCCAACAGGATATCTGCTATATCCAGAGAAGAATTCCAGTGGAGAGATTCAGACACCAACCCAGCCACAAAACCTGTGATGCATAATTATTTTTTTTTCCTATAAGATGTGCTAGGGAAAATTTTGGGAGTATCTAACCATGACTGGTCCAGGCTGAACCTCATGCCCTGAGAGAGAATCTACTCCTGACACTGCCTGGAGATTCAGGAACCAGATAATAGCTCAGAGACCAAAGACAGAAGCAAATAAGACTGGCAAAAACACAAAAGTCAATGAAATGATTCTGTTCAGTGCCAGGGTAAACAGAGGAGGGCAGAGTGTGGAATCGGTGATTAGTCACTCAGAAGACTTCTAAGGGAGCAAAACTTAATTCTCCAGGGACAGCAAGAAAGGGGAAAAGTCACACACACACACACACACACACACACACACACACAGACACACACACTAGGTGGATGAATCAAGTTTCAACAAGTCCCAACAACCTCATTCCTACACATATAGTCAGACATGCATATAGACAGACATATTGGAAGGATAGAGCAAAGTTACAACCATTAAGCTCCAACTATTTTTTTCTCTTAGCTTTTTAAAAATGTCTAAGACAAAGTTTTTTAATGCAAAAATAAAATTACTTCATAGCTACAAGTTATATATTCTCTAAAAATAATCACCACAAATACATATTCTCCAGAAACAGATTAAAATCATTACAAAAAAGAAATTACAGCAGGATTGTTGATTATGTCCTCTTTTGAAACTCATACCTAATTAACACTTCCCATCTTTCTCTCCACAAGTTCATCATAATCCCAAAGTAATAATTCCTTTTCATAAACTAACAAAGTTTAAGCAAGCCAGTCTATAGTAGCAAGTTCTTTCCTATGGTTACCTGCTGACAACTTCTGCTTACCAAGAAGCAGATCATCACCTATCTTTTGAAGTCTTGTTCAGCTGATCTGGTTAATCATCTATTCTCTGCTCTTACATTCATAATGGAATTACCTACTCTTTGTTCCTGATCCTCCTTTTCATGGTACACACCAAAACCTGTGACCACATCCCTAGATACTAGGTAAAGGAACCCAGGCCCACCCTAGAATGGATGATTTCTTTGATCATTATTAACTTGTCCCAAGGCTATTTTTCTTGCTACTACAATTAAGTGCTTGGAAGATATGAAAGCTCACTGTACTCTTTTTCTCACCTATGAATCTCTTGCTATTTTATGAGAAAGAGACATATTCTATTCTTGATTCTTACTTTAAACTTTCTATTAATTACCCTTGCAGGAGAAACAGTGCAGCAACGTTTGCATAAATGCTGGGACCCACATATTTCCTGCAGGAGGATCTAATTGAAGACTGTCTGAGAGACCAAGGATTGCTGACACAATGCCAGTCAACAAGAGAACCTGCATGGAATTGACCTAGGTCCTCCTCTGCACATGTTACAGTCATGTAGCTTAGCATTCTCATGGGACTGCTAATAGTGGGAACAGGGGCTGTCTCCGACTTTGTTGTCTGCCTTTGGGATAGAAGGTGCCTGATATTACTGAAACTTGATATGCCAGGGCTGGTTCATGTTCACACAAGACCTGCTCTTTTCTGAAGAGAAACAGAGGAAGAATGGTTGGATGGGGGAAACAGGATGTGGGGGCACTGGGAGAAGAGGATGGAGGCTAAACTGTGGTAAGGAATGTTAAAAAAAAAAGTAAACCCTTTATATTACTCAATATATAGATTCATCTTCTACCCATCATTTAAGAAGAGATGTTGTTCTGGAAAGCAAGACACTTCTTAGACCAGAGATCTCCTGCCCACTGTCCCCCATTGTCCCTCCAGGAGGCATGAAAGTCTTCCTGAACTTCTGAGAGTCTCTTGTGCCTTCATCAGGATAGGCAAAGAATAAAGTGTTTACTTGCACCAAATTGTACCCAGGCTTTTGACAGATCCCTGAGCAGATAAGAATTGGATTTTAGTTAAGAGCTTCATTACCTATGAAATAAAGGAATGAAACCAATCCTTTAGGCACAGTGGTCTTCCATTCAATCCAGAGAATACTCGCTGCTTTTTCAGTTCAACAATTCCACCACCAAACAGCAAGGGCAACTTGTTGACAGTGTTGCAGTCAAGAGATCAATTCTCTTTCGCTTTTAAGAGGTATTATGTCTTACCTTGGCATTGGCAACTTGTTTTTAATATGTCCCATTTGCACATATTTGCCTTGTATTATCACCTTAATTTAATTATGACTGGTGTGATTGTATTTGTATATTTTAATTGTACAACAGGTTTTTATTATGACATTTTAATAACATTACTTGATTGCATTCACTCCCATCATAGACTAACATATCTGTATACATATGTTTTAAGTGCTTTCCTTTTTTTCTTGTTGATTCATAGAAGACTGCCTTCTACCTCAAATAGTACTTAGAATGTAGTAAATACCAAAACAATATTTGTAGAATGAATGGATGCCACAAAATTTTGTTTCTCTAGCACTGCCTAGCCATAGGATGTACTATGTGTGGGAGATTCTGAAATACCAACTGGCTTAAATTGATCTCCACAGCTCTAACCTATCGAATTAGTAGAGATGGATGTCAGAACTTAAATGCTGAGATCTTCATTTTTACACAGATCAATGGTTGACTATTTCTAATTAGCAATGCTCATAAATTATGATTTTGCAGAAAAAGATGTTTTTCAGCTAATGATGCCATTTTCCCAATGAGTATTAAGTTCTGATATTTGCTAAAGAAATTTCATTTGTGCTCATCAATGTATTTCCAAAAAACAGGACAACATGAAGGAAATGAAGAAATTGAGCAAATAAATGGGCATAGCTTACTATGGGCATAAAATGCAGCAAGCAAACCATAAAGCTTACAGAAAATTTTGCACAAAACAATAAAAATAGGAATCCATGTTTTAATGATGCCAAAACACACACTTTATTTAAGTTAAAGATGGGCTTAGAAAAGTCAACCATTTGAAAAAGATGCATGTGATTTCTAAAATTGATTTGTTATATAACACCCTGAGCTTATGCAAAGGTATGAATATCTTTTCCAACAATATTGCAGATTAAAAATTGTCAGTGAATATTCTTTACAAAATCATGATTTGGGCCTGAGGAGATGGGTCAGGGGCTAGTAACACTGAATTCTACTGCAGAGGACTCAGGTTCTATTTCCACCACTCACATGGCATCCCACAAACATCTGTAACTTCACTGACATGGTACCTGATACTCCCCTTCAGCCTCCAAGGGCAGTATTTACACATGTGGTGCACAGGCATACATGCACACAAAACTCCATAACACAGAAAATAATAAAATATTTCTCAATTTAAAATGAATGTTTCTTGCAAATTAGAAAGAAATGATGGGGGAGTGTTATAATAGCAATAACATTTAAATTAAGAATAACCATGTCACTTTTAAGAATTTTTTCATTTAACCGCTAAGAGTAATTATTACAGTAGGAGTTATATGAAGATTGGACTCCAACATATTACTCAATATTTCCAGAATCTAAACTTTCCAACCTATTCCCAGGTCTCCACAGCAGGGGGATTCCTTTCAATCAAGACTCTTTTCAATTACTTTTCTGGGTTCTCAGTGTGAAACTATGTCTTGTAAAACTGCTGTCAAAAGTTGACAATTGATCCTTGGCAGTGTTGACCCTTTTCTAAGGGAGATTATATCCATGTATTTCTATGGATTCCCTAATGTTTTTCCACTGGACAGACAGCAAACCAGGGTGCTGGACTCTACCATTTTCATGAGAATGCCTATGCTGAACTGAGTTTGACAGTCTGTCCTTAGGGCTACAATGGGTTGATTTCAGGATAACCGTACACCTTCTAGGTATGATCTCCCAGAGTGTTCAGAACACTGCAAATTCAGAAGATGGAAGAAAATATTCTTTAATGAGCAACCCTGATGTTTTGAGTTTTTGTGTTTTTTTCATTCTTCCTATGTGGCCTTAAGGTTTAAGAAGAGAACAAGAGCACCAGAGCAACACTTAGAATTAAAGACAAAGCTTTATTTAGAGCATGTACTGCTCAGAAGTCTTCGAGGAAAGAAAGACCAACCCTTCCAAGAAGGGAGTTCGGGACCTTGTAGGGTGATTTTAGTTGGGCAGGAGAGGAGTGAAGTGTGTTAAGGAAAAATGAACCCCTACGAGCAAGCTTAGCTCTTGTAAGTAAAAGCCTTTAAGATAGCATGGTGTTGTTGTCAAGTTGCTAGAAAGAGATAGAGTTCAAATGCCTTCTGAGATGTAACACTCAGTTACCACACATTTTTCCCATCTTGATGTCTGTAGTGTTTTGAAAAAGAATGGCCCCCCTATAGGCCCCATATATTCCATTAGAGTGTGAAAATCTTTCATAAAATTAGAAGGATTAGGACGTGAGACCTTGTTGGAAAAAGTGCTCAGGGAGGGTGGGCTGTGAGGTTTCAAAAGCCCATGCTATACCACCCCAACTCTCTTCCTGAAACCTACAAACCAGGAGGTAGCTTTCAGTCACTGCTCCAGTGTCTTGTCTGCTATCATAATCCCTACCATGACGATAATGGTTACTGCCAAAACTCTAAGCAAGTCCCTGATTAAATGTTTCCTTTTATAAGAGTTGCCTTGGTCATAGAGTCTTTTCACAGTAATAGTACAAGACATTAAGTTTAAAACAGTAGATTTTGCAATACTATCTTGGGCAAGACTAACATCTCAGTTTTCATTGATTTTAGGAGGCATTGGTAGTCTCCTCTAGCTACTTCCTGCTGGACCAAGGGGCAAAGTCAGAGGGTAGAAAAACTAAGTGTGGCCAGCCCAATCTATAGTGTAGTCTCTTCTTCAGAGTATTCTGACAGCTTACCTGCTGGTATGGCAAAGAAAGTGGACAAGTCAGGAGGATTTGTTTAAAAGTATGGTGAGTAATTTTGTGTACCTGGCTTTAAATTCACTTCAGGAGGTAGAGAGCTAGAAGAAGGAAGTGGAGGAAAAGGAGGAGGAGGAGGAGGAGGAGGAGGAGGAGGAGGAGGAGGAGGTCCCAATTAGAAGTTCTGGGAGAATAAGTGTTCAAGACTGGATGTTGCCAAAATATGATATGGCCTGCAAAGTGACAAGCCTCCACTGAACTGTAGAAAGCCAGTTGCATCTTGGAAGATTTTTGTTTTATTTTTTGTTTTGTTTGCTTTACTGCTTGCTTTTTTTGTTGTTGTTGTTGTTTTTGTTTTGTCTTGTTTGGATTTATAAATTTGTATGTTTACATGATCTGATTGGTTAGGTTAATGTAATAACAGTTCCTCCACTTTCTACTGTAAGGAGATCCAAGGCTCACTAGATTTTAAAGGTAACTGAGGCCAGTGAAGAGAGCTGTTCCTGAAGCATTTGGAGACTCCTAACTGAGCCATTGGTTGCCATTGTTGGTTCTGCAGAGAGTTATCCATAGGAAATAAGGGTGTGACATAATATACCACTACAGTCTCTGAAACCTTCACAGAGGAAGACAGCAGGACCTTTACCATCACATGGAGATGGACATCCCAGTTTGGGAGTACTAGAGAGTTTGTAAAAAAGAGGGGAAATTCTCCCTCAGTGTAATAAGTCTGGATAAAAACAACAGTTAGTAAGATGCATGCAACTTGATGCTTGAGGCTCACCCAAGATAATAGACTAGATCCCCATGAGAGGATACTTTCTGGGAGGAGATGGCTTTTAGAAAAAGTATAATTTTTATTTGAATTGGGCCAACCCTTATGGATGTCTGGGTTCCAATAGTCCAGTCACCCCCACAGGACTGAGAGTGAGACTGGAAACACCATGAAGTGGTTCACAGAGAAGCACAGTATATTTTTATAGCAAACATTTTTAAGGTTATTGTTGTCATTACAAAATTTTTGGGAGGAATGCAGAGGAAGCAACTGGTATGATTAGAAATCAGGTTAAGTGATTTGAGGAGTCCCAAGGAAACATTGCTGCATCCCTTCAGTGTGTTTCTTCAAGGCTGATTGTACAGAGAAGTTTTAGTAGCTGTTTTCCAGCAACTACTGTTGCTACCAGCACCCCAGGTACCTCAGGTAGGAGATTGGTGGCTGGCTTGTAATAGGTCTGGAGAGATCTAACAATTTTTGTATTGTGGATGTGGGGACACAGAGGGAGTGTGTGTGAACATGGGAGAGTTTAAGTTAAGCATTCCCATGGAGGTAGAGGAGTAATTAATTTCCAGTGATGTGGAGTCTGGCTGTGTAAGTTTGGCTCCTTTGAGCTGTGATGGGTAGATCCAATTGGAGAGATATCTTATAGTCTGGCCACCATTAGAATGGTGAGGATTACCAGATAAGGTCCTGTCCACAGGAGCTCAAGGTAATGGGAATGAGTTTAAGCTATATGTGACCTCTCAGGTTGAGAAATAGGTACCAGGATCCACTATTGGCTGGGGCAGAAGGTGGTTCATGGAAGTGTCTGAGTGGGACAAATGTAAGCAATTATCTTAGGATGTAGACTCTAGAAGAGGAAGATTACCCAATAGGAAGGGACAGCCATACCTGAGCTCAAAGAGAAGATAATTAGGTTAGTACTTCCTATCTATGCTTTTTGCTTAATCTTGATCTTTGGAAGAAGCAATTGACATAAATGGATGCAACCTTTCCACTCTATAGTAGACCTAGCTTAAATTCTTTTTTTTAAAATTGTCTTCTAGTTGTGAACTTCTGAAATCACCTGACACTGTCTCAGAACAGATGACAGCTGACTTTCAGAATGCATCACAAATATTATCTTTACAAGCAAAGGTATTTGTTATGAGGTGGTGGTTTGAGATATTGCCTTTCCCTACTTATGTTCTGCAAAATGTTTAGTTATATAGATGATATTATTCTAACCTCTGAGTTTTCGCATATTTGGAAAAAATGAATAGACAACAATCTATAATAGTACTTCTTTGTAAGCTTACCCGGATTTAATTAACTCAGGTTAATTGAAGAGAAAACAATCCAAAAACTGCAGTACATGGCTGGAAAACAACACTTCCAGTGGCCATACTGTTATTAAATGAAACTCCAGTGCCAGTTGGGCCACCTCCCTGTGAGTTGTTGGTCAGAGAAATCAGTGAAACCTTATAGACTATTGTACCACTGTTGGCTCTATGTAAGAACTAACCAGTAAGACTCTATTGACTGTAGGACATAAGAGTAATTAAGCTGGGACTGAACTGGAAACTCCCACACTGCTCAATGTCTTTCTTTTTTTTTTTTCCATTTTTTATTAGGAATTTAACTCATTTAAATTTCCAATGCTATACCAAAAGTCCCCCATATCCACCCACCCCCACTCCCCTGCCCACCCACTCCCCCTTTTTGGCCCTGGTGTTCCCCTGTACTGGGGCATATAAAGTTTGCAAGTCCAATGGGCCTCTCTTTCCAGTGATGGCCGACTAGGCCATCTTTTGATATATATGCAGCTAGAGTCAAGAGCTCCGGGGTACTGGTTAGTTCATAATGTTGTTTCACCTATAGGGTTGCAGATCCCTTTAGCTCCTTGGCTACTTTCTCTAGCTCCTCCATTGGGAGCCCTATGATCCATCCATTAGCTGACTGTGAGCATCCACTTCTGTGTTTGCTAGGCCCCGGCATAGTCTCACAAGAGACAGCTACATCTGGGTCCTTTCAATAAAATCTTGCTAGTGTATGCAATGGTGTCAGCGTTTGGATGCTGATTATGGGGTGGATCTCTGGATATGGCAGTCTCTACATGGTCCATCCTTTCATCTCAGCTCCAAACTTTGTCTCTGTAACTCCTTCCATGGGTGTTTTGTTACCAAATCTAAGGAGGGGCATAGTGTCCACACTTCAGTCTTCATTCTTCTTGAGTTTCATGTGTTTAGCAAATTATATCTTATATCTTGGGTATCCTAGGTTTGGGGCTAATATCCACTTATCAGTGAATACATATTGTGTGAGTTTCTTTGTGAATGTGTTACCTCACTCAGGATGATGCACTCCAGGTCCATCCATTTGGCTAGGAATTTCATAAATTCATTCTTTTTAATAGCTGAGTAGTACTCCATTGTGTAGATGTACCACATTTTCTGTATCCATTCCTCTGTTGAGGGGCATCTAGGTTCTTTCCAGCTTCTGGCTATTATAAATAAGGCTGCTATGAACATAGTGGAGCATGTGTCCTTCTTACCAGTTGGGGCATCTTCTGGATATATGCCCAGGAGAGGTATTGCTGGATCCTCCAGTAGTACTATGTCCAGTTTTCTGAGGAACCGCCAGACTGATTTCCAGAGTGGTTGTACAAGCCTGCACTCCCACCAACAATGGAGGAGTGTTCTTCTTTCTCCACATCCACGCCAGCATCTGCTGTCACCTGAATTTTTGATCTTAGCCATTCTGACTGGTGTGAGGTGGAATCTCAGGGTTGTTTTGATTTGCATTTCCCTGATGATTAAGGATGTTGAACATTTTTTCAAGTTCTTCTCTGCCATTCGGTATTCCTCAGGTGAGAATTCTTTGTTCAGTTCTGAGCCCCATTTTTTAATGGGGATATTTGATTTTCTGAAGTCCACCTTCTTGAGTTCTTTATATATGTTGGATATTAGTCCCCTATCTGATTTAGGATAGGTAAAGATCCTTTCCCAATCTGTTGGTGGTCTTTTTGTCTTATTGACGGTGTCTTTTGCCTTGCAGAAACTTTGGAGTTTCATTAGGTCCCATTTGTCAATTCTTGATCTTACAGCACAAGCCATTGCTGTTCTGTTCAGGAATTTTTCCCCTGTGCCCATATCTTCAAGGCTTTTCCCCACTTTCTCCTCTATAAGTTTCAGTGTCTCTGGTTTTATGTGAAGTTCCTTGATCCACTTAGATTTGACCTTAGTACAAGGAGATAAGTATGGATCGATTCGCATTCTTCTACATGATAACAACCAGTTGTGCCAGCACCAATTGTTGAAAATGCTGTCTTTCTTCCACTGGATGGTTTTAGCTCCCTTGTCGAAGATCAAGTGACCATAGGTGTGTGGGTTCATTTCTGGGTCTTCAATTCTATTCCATTGGTCTACTTGTCTGTCTCTATACCAGTACCATGCAGTTTTTATCACAATTGCTCTGTAGTAAAGCTTTAGGTCTGGCATGGTGATTCCGCCAGAAGTTCTTTTATCCTTGAGAAGACTTTTTGCTATCTTAGGTTTTTTGTTATTCCAGACAAATTTGCAAATTGCTCCTTCCAATTCGTTGAAGAATTGAGTTGGAATTTTGATGGGGATTGCATTGAATCTGTAGATTGCTTTTGGCAAGATAGCCATTTTTACAATGTTGATCCTGCCAATCCATGAGCATGGGAGATCTTTCCATCTTCTGAGATCTTCCTTAATTTCTTTCTTCAGAGATTTGAAGTTTTTATCATACAGATCTTTCACTTCCTTAGTTAGAGTCACGCCAAGATATTTTATATTATTTGTGACTATTGAGAAGGGTATTGTTTCCCTAATTTCTTTCTCAGCCTGTTTATTCTTTGTATAGAGAAAGGCCATTGACTTGTTTGAGTTTATTTTATATCCAGCTACTTCACCGAAGCTATTTATCAGATTTAGGAGTTCTCTGGTAGAATTTTTAGGGTCACTTATATATACTATCATATCATCTACAAAAAGTGATATTTTGACTTCCTCTTTTCCAATTTGTATCCCCTTGATCTCCTTTTGTTGTCGAATTGCTCTGGTTAATACTTCAAGTACTATGTTGAAAAGGTAGGGAGAAAGTGGGCAGCCTTGTCTAGTCCCTGATTTTAGTGGGATTGCTTCCAGCTTCTCTCCATTTACTTTGATGTTGGCTACTGGTTTGCTGTAGATTGCTTTTATCATGTTTAGGTATGGGCCTTGAATTCCTGATCTTTCCAAAACTTTTATCATGAATGGGTGTTGGATCTTGTCAAATGCTTTTTCTGCATCTAACGAGATGATCATGTGGTTTTTGTCTTTGAGTTTGTTTATATAATGGATTACATTGATGGATTTTTCGTATATTAAACCATCCCTGCATCCCTGGAATAAAACCTACTTGGTCAGGGTGGATGATTGCTTTAATGTGTTCTTGGATTCGGTTAGCGAGAATTTTATTGAGGATTTTTGCATCGATATTCATAAGAGAAATTGGTCTGAAGTTCTCTATCTTTGTTGGATCTTTCTGTGGTTTAGGTATCAGAGTAATAGTGGCTTCATAAAATGAGTTGGGTAGAGTACCTTCTACTTCTATTTTGTGAAATAGGTTGTGCAGAATTGGAATTAGATCTTCTTTGAAGGTCTGATAGAACTCTGCACTAAACCCATCTGATCCTGGGCTTTTTTTGGTTGGGAGACTATTAATAACTGCTTCTATTTCTTTAGGTGATATGGGACTGTTTAGATGGTCAACTTGATCCTGATTCAACTTTGGTACCTGGTATCTGTCCAGAAATTTGTTCATTTCGTCCTGGTTTTCCAGTTTTGTTGAGTATAGCCTTTTGTAGAAGGATCTGATGGTGTTTTGGATTTCTTCAGGATCTGTTGTTATGTCTCCCTTTTCATTTCTGATTTTGTTAATTAGGATTTGTCCCTGTGCCCTTTAGTGAGTCTAGCTAAGGGTTTATCTATCTTGTTGATTTTCTCAAAGAACCAACTCCTCGTTTGGTTAATTCTTTGAATAGTTCTTCTTGTTTCCACTTGTTTGATTTCACCCCTGAGTTTGATTATTTCCTGCCGCTCTACTCCTCTTGGATGAATTTGCTTCCTTTTTTTCTAGAGCTTTTAGATGTGTTGTCAAGCTGCTAGTATGTGCTATCTCCCCTTTCTTCTTGGAGGCACTCAGAGCTATGAGTTTCCCTCTTAGAAATGCTTTCATTGTGTCCCATAGGTTTGAGTACGTTGTGGCTTCATTTTCATTAAACTCTAAAAAGTCTTTAATTTCTTTCTTTATTCCTTCCTTGACCAAGGTATCAATGAGAAGAGTGTTATTCAGTTTCCACGTGAATGTTGGCTTTCCATTATTTATGTTGTTATTGAAGATCAGTCTTAGGCCATGGTGGTCTGATAGGATACATGGGACAATTTCAATATTTTTGTATCTATTGAGGCCTGTTTTGTGACCAATTATATGGTCAATTTTGGAGAAGGTCCCGTGAGATGCTGAGAAGAAGGTATATCCTTTTGTTTTAGGATAAAATGTTCTGTAGATATCTGTCAAGTCCATTTGTTTCATAACTTCTGTTAGTTTCACTGTGTCCCTGTTTAGTTTCTGTTTCCACGATCTGTCCTTTGAAGAAAGTGGTGTGTTGAAGTCTCCCACTATTATTGTGTGAGGTGCAACGTATGCTTTGAGCTTTACTAAAGTGTCTCTAATGAATGTGGCTGCCCTTGCATTTGGTGCGTAGATATTCAGAATTGAGAGTTCCTCTTGGAGGATTTTACCTTTGATGAGTATGAAGTGTCCCTCCTTGTCTTTTTTGATAACTTTGGGTTGGAAGTCGATTTTATCTGATATTAAAATGGCTACTCCAGCTTGTTTCTTCAGTCTATTTGCTTGGAAAATTGTTTTCCAGCCTTTCATTCTGAGGTAGTGTCTGTCTTTTTCCCTGAGATGGGTTTCCTGTAAGCAGCAGAATGTTGGGTCCTGTTTGTGTAGCCAGTCTGTTAGTCTATGTCTTTTTATTGGGGAATTGAGTCCATTGATATTAAGAGATATTAAGGAAAAGTAATTGTTGCTCCCTTTTATTTTTGTTGTTAGAATTGGCATTCTGTTCTTGTGGCTGTCTTCTTTTTGGTTTGTTGAATGATTACTTTCTTGGTTGTTCTAGGGCGTGATTTCCGTCCTTGTATTGCTTCTTTTCTGTTATTATCCTTTGAAGGGCTGGATTCGTGGAAAGATATTGTGTGAATTTGTTTTTGTCGTGGAATACTTTGGTTTCTCCATCTATGGTAATTGAGAGTTTGGCCGGCTATAGTAGCCTGGGCTGGCATTTGTGTTCTCTTAGTGTCTGTATAACATCTGTCCAGGCTCTTCTGGCTTTCATAGTCTCTGGTGAAAAGTCTGGTGTAATTCTGATAGGCCTTCCTTTATATGTTACTTGACCTTTCTCCCTTACTGCTTTTAATATTCTATCTTTATTTAGTGCATTTGTTGTTCTGATTATTATGTGTCGGGAGGAATTTCTTTTCTGGTCCAGTCTATTTGGAGTTCTGTAGGCTTCTTGTATGATCATGGGCATCTCTTTTTTTATGTTTGGGAAGTTTTCTTCTATTATTTTGTTGAAGATATTAGCTGGCCCTTTAAGTTGAAAATCTTCATTCTCATCAATTCCTATTATGCGTAGGTTTGGTCTTCTCATTGTGTCCTGGATTACCTGGATGTTTTGAGTTAGGATCCTTTTGCATTTTGTATTTTCTTTGACTGTTGTGTCGATGTTCTCTATGGAATCTTCTGCACCTGAGATTCTCTCTTCCATTTCTTGTATTCTGTTGCTGATGCTTGCATCTATAGTTCCAGATCTCTTTCCTAGGGTTTCTATCTCCAGTGTTGCCTCGCTTTGGGTTTTCTTTATTGTGTCTACTTCCCCTTTTAGTTCTAGTATGGTTTTGTTCATTTCCATCACGTGTTTGGATGTGTTTTCCTGTTTTTCTTTAATGATTTCTACCTGTTTGGCTGTGTTTTCCTGCTTTTCTTTAAGGGCCTGTAACTCTTTAGCAGTGCTCTCCTGTAATTCTTTAAGTGACTTATGAAAGTCCTTCTTGATGTCCTCTATCATCATCATGAGAAATGTTTTTAAATCTGGGTCTAGATTTTCGGTTGTGTTGGGGTGCCCAGGACTAGGTGGGGTGGGAGTGCTGCGTTCTGATGATGGTGAGTGGTCTTGATTTCTGTTAGTAGGATTCTTATGTTTGCCTTTCGCCATCTGGTAATCTCTGAAGCTAGCTGTTTTAGTTGTCACTGTTAAGAGCTTGTTCTTCAGGTGACTCTGTTAGCCTCTATAAGCAGACCTGGAGGGTAGCACTCTCCTTAGTTTCAGTGGGCAGAGTATTCTCTGCAGGCAAGCTCTCTTCTTGCAAGGCAGGTACCCAGATATCTGGTGTTTGAACCAGACTCCTGGCAGAAGTTTTGTTCCACTCACTAGAGGTCTTAGGATCACGTGTGGAATCCTGTGTGGGCCCTTTCGGGTGTCAGGCGACTCAGCTGGCAAGGTAGCCTGGGGCTTGAGTCGAGCGGAAGGGACTTGTGCCCCAGATCAGGCCCGGGTAGCCTGCTTCCCTATGTACCGCAGTCTCAGGTTCTGCGCGATTGGATTGGGGCAGGCGCTGTGTTCCACTCACCAGAGATCTTAGGATCCCGTGGTGAGTCCCGTGTGGGCCCTTGCGGGTGTTGGGCAAGACTCTCGATGTCTTTCATAGTGGCCAGAGGAGACCACACAGACTGTTGGTGGGGAACATTGTTTCTGAATGCTAAGACTCTGACATGCCTGAAAGGATGTGCCTGCTTGTGCAATAATGGCTTGGCTGTCATGGGTAAGACCAATAGCCTTCCAACTGGACCGAAGGCTACTACACAAGAGGGAATTCATATCTGGTACTGTGAGCCATGAAAAAAAAAAATCCTGTGACTGAGTTGGTCTTAGGCTCCAGTGGGGAAACAGTTTTGTTGTTGTTGTTGTTTTGTTTTGTTTTGTTTTGTTTTGTTTTGTTTTTAATCATTTTACAAGGTGCATGTGGAGTACCTGTCCATCTGTTTGCTAAACATGTATAGTTTTGCCCATTCATCACTATTGCTTTCACTGTCTACTCTACCACTGGTGATGATCCTAAAAACAAAGGACTCCTGCTGTGGCATAGGGCACTGATTCATAGTGTAATTATTCTCAATCAGTGGTCATCTACAGTCACCACTGCCCAAAGGTTGAGTGGCCTTTTTGGAAAAGGGAGCAGAAATAATGTAACAACCAAAGGAAGAAGGAAAATGTTTTGTAGGAGTTCCCTCCAAGATTGAAGAGGTCAGTCTCCTATAGAAGCTCCTAAGACAGAAGGTAAACAACTCAAAACAGCTTCAAGAATAGAGTGACATTAGAGTGACAGATTCAATGGGCTCCTCCATCCCAAGGAATAAACAATAAATACTTCTGAGAGTCACTTTCAGATAAACCAAGCTTCAAAGAGGACAGATTGGCTTCATGGAAGAAGCAGAGACCAATCAAGCTACCTGGAAGAGGTTTAGAACAACTCAGTTATTTGAAAAGGACGCTCTCCAAACTGTTAAGCTGACTGCAGATTGTGTAGTCTGCTCCAAGTTCCCAGCTTTTGGAAACTGTCCTGAATGCTGTGTTGAGCTTTGGTGATGTAACTGTCTGTAGTAAATGGAATTTCAATAACGCCATAGGCTAATACATTTACATGCTTAGTCTGCAGCTGATGAACTGTTTGGGAATGATTGAGAGGATTGACTTTGTTGGAATAGGTGTGTCCTGGAGGAGTTATATAGCTGAGGGTGGGCTTTTAGTTTTCAAACACCCATGCTAGGCTCTCTAGGCTCTCTAGGCTCTCTAGTCTCTCTCTCTCTCTCTCTCTCTCTCTCTCTCTCTCTCTCTCTCTCTCTGTGTGTGTGTGTGTTCCTCTATCCTCTACTCATTCATTCTCTCTGTCTCTGTCCCTCTTTTCCTCTGTCCACTTATACTCTCTTCTGCCTGTCTCTGTCTCTCTGTCTCTCTGTCTCTTTGTCCTTCTGTTTCTCCATCCCTCTCTGCCTCTCTCCCTCTTACCTGCAGGTCAAGATATGAAGCTCTCAGCTACTGCTTTAGTGTCATGCCTCTTTGCTTCCTGCTATATGACAATGGACTAACACTTTGAAACTGTAAGCAAGCCCCCAATTAAATGTTTTTTAATTTGTTTTTGTTTTGGGGGGGTTGTTTTTGTTTTGTTTTGTTTGTAAAGATTCACCTTAGCCTTAACAGCAATACAATAGTAACTGAGACATTGGCTTTGAGTTATTTCTGATCCTGTAAGCAGCCACTCATCCATATTATTGTAAATAAGCCCACTAAAATCATTGGTTCATCGAATTGGACTTTGGTAGTATTCATACTTTGGTCTGCCACGAGCTCCCTAACTAGGTTAAGTAGGTACGTGTATTTTGCTTCCCCAGAAAAAGTCTTGTCAACACAATATAACCGATAGAATCACTTAGGTTAGTCCAGGTCCTTAACTATGTTACAGAAACCAACTTCAGGATGGTTATAATTTATTTTGTTAGCTAATGGTGTATGTATGAAAAGAGGGGGGAAGAGGGAGAGTAGGAGATGGATATGGAGAGGGGGGAGGAGAGAGATAGAGGGAGATGGGTGATAGAGAAAGGGAGAGGGAAAGCGAGAGGGGGAACAGGGGAGGGAGGGGTAGAGAGAGAAAGGGACAGGAGGAGAGGGAGAGTGGGAGAAGGAGAGGGAAGGGGAGAGAGAGAGGGGAGAAAGGGAGTGAGAGAAAAAGAGAGAGGGAGAGAGGGAGGGAGGGAAGGAAAGAGAGAGGGAGAGAGAATAAGCTATGGGCTAAATTGGATAAACCTCTATTAATTTCCTCTGTTTGGATATTCAGATAATTCTACAGCCTTGATTTTACTTGTATGCAAACTAGAAATAAAGAGCACCCTCGACTGAACAAAAGAAGAAAAGTAAAAGAAACTTGGCAGCAATCACTGTTCTCTGAGAGCAACATGATTGGTGGTATTTAACATTACTGCAGTTCTTGTGCATGGTGAGATCAAAAGCCTAAGAAATACTCATCAAAGATTTAGCCATGTTTCTCTCTCTAAAAGGGCAGAATTAGATGGTTTGCTCAGTCAAATTTGTGTAAGGATGTAATCTTGTAGAATTAGAGAGACCTGAATAATTCTATCTTTAACACACAACTGGTCAGTTTTAGAACAAAGGAAATACCCTTAGAATATAAACAGACAAAACACAGAAAGCACATGTACAGAGTTAGCAATTCTAACATCCATATGTAATTCAAAGCATAGCGTTTTATATACGATGTGTCCCTTAAACTTAAGTCTTTGCCCCAGAGCATTGGTAAAGTATATACTTTTAAAAGTGGAAGAGAACAGTTGGGAATGAGATCTAGATAACCACTTTTTGAGGAATGAATAGAAACGTGCATGTAAGCACGAAGGTCAATGTACTCACATGGCCAGTCCAAGGTGTGACACATGTTAATAGCACACAACCAAAAATGTGTGCAAGAGCAAGAACCTAAAGTTTTCAGAGTATAACTCAATGCATCACAATTATCCTGCCAAGAATCCGAGTATTTGTGTGAGTAAATATCCACAACAATTTAGGAAGTAACACTTTCCTTTTAAGGAAATATGAGAAATCTTAAAATGAAGCTATTCCAAGTTTCCATTTATAAACTGAACATTTAAGTGAAACATTGGGTCATATTTCTATTCGATTGCTTTTGTAGACAAGAGATTTAAAACTGAAACACATTACAGATTGTGATCAATTTGAGATGTTATTTATGAAATATTCATTACTTTACAATGCTTTAGTAGGTGTTCCCTGTGCAAAAATTCAATCCATTTCAATCAATGTTGCAAGTTCTTTATTATTTATTTTTTAATCATGGTTTATTTAGTCCTGACTGTCCTAGAACTCACTATACAGATGAAGGAGGGCCTGTAACTCTCAGAGATCCACCTGTCGATGCCTCTTGAATGTTAGGATTAAAGGGATGTAGACCACCCATGGCATCCAATGAAATTATAAATGAAAATCTAGATGCAGGTATTTGGCAGATTGAGTGCCTATATAGTAAAGTGACTTTAGTGAAGACTCAATCATAATATTTGCTTATGTATCTCTATGGAATCACATGTTTTTAAAAGCAATAGAATGTCACAGAATCTTTGAGCATTGGTGTAGGAAATCGGTCTACTCCTTTGCAAATAACATTTACAAATGTTAAGAAATGTAATAAAATCTGTTTGCAATAGTAGATGATGAACACAGAAACCTGTAACAAGACAAGATGTAGAGAATAAGAACCTGCTGATTTTTCATCCCTAAATGGGGCATCTATATCACATTTCCTCTCAGCAATCTGGGAACATTGTAGAAGAGGGAACTGGTTGGTGAATGACCACAAGGAAATATATAATTATGTATACAATACGGTACCTGCAAGTATATACTCATAGAGGTTGTGTTAGCATGCATAAGACTTCTGTGATTCCAACCTAGACAACATCACAGCCTGGGGAGAAGAGTGAGATATGAAGTAGCACCCCTAACCAACGAAGTTTTGGCAATTGATAGTTAGCTTGGAGAGGGACTGAGAATTTTCTGTAAATGTATAGTCAACTTTACACCAGTGGCAAACCACACATTTAAGTATGTGTGAATAGCAAATATTGAACTTGATGGGTTTTAGAAAAAAAAAACAACAGAAATATGAATGGGTAGGGATTGGTGAGTGAGGCTGAGAGGGATTGGGACATTGAGATAAATAAGGACAATAAAATCTTTTCAAAGAACTAATAAAATATATGTGGTAAAATCTTTCATCATTGTTAAAAAGCTTTCTATGTTCAAGACAATTATTATGTGCAAAAACAGTAGCAAAGGTCTTATTAACCACTCAACATTTAATTGGCAGCAAAGTTCTTACAGGAAATAAAGCCCAGAAGTGTAACAAATATGGAAAAGCATTTACCTATCTTTTATACCTGAACAAATACCTCTGAATCTATTGTGTAGAGAAACCCTATAAGCACAAAGAAAGTGGTCAATCTTTTATGTATTCTTCAGACTATAGTATCAAAGAAGATATGCTGGAGAAAACTCCCTCAAATATAAAGAATGTGTCAAAGCTTTGAACTATTCTTGTGCCAAATTAACATCAGAAAACTCATGTTGGTACATGAGATATACTACAAATGTAAAGAATGTGCCAAATCCTTACAAAGTGTTCAGCTCCTGCTTGCATTAGATATTTCACCCTGGAGTAGAGGCAATGAATGTAATAGAGTAGAAGAGCATTAAATGGTCTTTATACCTTAGTAAACATTGGAGAACTCACACTAGAAAAACTCTACATATCCAATGAAGATAGCAAAGCATTTAACTATTTTCAAAATTGAATTGACCTTCATGAATGGAGCAAAAAAATGCAAAGAATTCCAAGTCTTTTATTCACACGTTATTCAACAGCAGCTAATTCACATGTGTGAGAACTCTTCAAATGCAATACATTTATTCTAAGGCCTTTAATCAAAGTTTCATATTTACTAAAGAATAATAAGAACCAGAAAAAATTTCCTGTAGGGAAAACCACTTGATATATGCAAGGATGACCAAGTTTAATCTCCAGGAACACGTGGCAGGAGACAACCAATATCTGAAAGTTCCCCTAAAACCTCTAGATATGGGAAAGAACTTGTGCATGTTCACATTCATGCCACACACAATAAAAATATATAAACTATTTTAAAGAGGATCATGCATAATAATATCTATTATATTTACATGTGTGTGCAGGTGCTCCAGCAGGCTAGAAGAGGGATTTTATTCCTTGAACTGGAGTCATAGCAGTTTTGACCAATCTGAGGCAGATGCTGGGAACTTAACTTGGGTCCTCTGGATGTAGGTTTATAGTTTTCAAAACCAACTTTAATAAGTGTAGTTATTTGTTTTAACCTTCCTTCTAGCCCCCCCATCCACCAGAGATAGCAGAATGAAAAGGTTAATAGGGCAAAGGAGGGATATGAACCTGTTTAGAAATACTTCTCTGAGGGTGGATCCAATCTGCATTGCCAGGATATCAGCAGTTTAGTGGTAGCTTGATGTACTGTCAAACCCCCTTCAAGAATAAGAAATGGCAGTTTGATCCAGAAGAAAACCTCAAGGTTCTGCAAATCAGTCAAATCCTCAGAAGCAGTAAGAAGCTGCTGGCATACCAACAGAAGTTTTTTTTTTTTTTTTTTTTTTTTTTTTTAATGTTCCTCTGTACAAAGTTCTAACTAATGATGACCAACAGAGAGTGGCTTGACAAACCAACATCACACATTGGGAACCTTTCTAATAAGATCAATATCCAATTTAGTTAACTTTTACAAAAATAAAAAAAATTCTGTGATTTATTTGATGTGCTTGAAGTAGTAATTTCACAAGCATGCTGAAATAGAATAAAAATATAAATGCTTTGCAGAAAACAGTGAATCCAAATTACTTTTTTAAATTAAATATTCACATAAGGAAGAATCATTAAAGAGGCAGTTTGTGCTAGTCTGATTATAGAAGAATTATTCATATTTATCACCTTGTACAAAGCTCAAGTCCAAGTGGATCAAGAATGCCAATATTTAAAGTAGATACAATGAATCTAATAGAAGAGAATGTGGGAAATAGCCTTGAATGCATTGGCACAGTGGAAAATTTCCTGAAGAGAATACCAATGACTCAGGCTCTAAGATCAACAACTGACAAATGGGACCTAATGAAACTGAATGTTTCTGTAAGGGGATGTACACTATCAATAGAATAAAGTGGCAACATACAGATTGGGGGAAAATTTCACTAACCCATATCCAATAAATGGCTAATATACAAAATATACAAAGAACTCAATTAGTTAAACCTCCAAAAACTAAATAACCCGATCATAAACTGGGTGCAGAGTTAAACAGAGAATTCTCAACAACAACAACAACAAAAAATCTCAAATGGCCACAGAGAACTTAAAGAAATGTTCAACATTCTTAACAATCAGGGAAATGCAAATCAAAATGATTCTGAGATTCCTTTACACCAATAAAAATGACTTTGATCAAAAACTCAAGTGACAGCACATGCCAATGAGGATGTAGAGAAAAAGGAACACTCCTATACTGCGGGTGGGATTGTGAACTGGCACAACCACTCTGCAAATTAATTTTCTCAGAAAATTGGAAGTAGTTATACCTGAAGGTCCAACTATACCACTTCTGGGCATATACTGTAATGCAAGGACATGTGCTCCACTATGTTCATAGCAGCTTTATTCATAATAGCCAGAAGCTGGAAACAACCCAGATGTGCTTCAACTGAAAAATCAATACAGAAAATATGTGTCATCTATACAATGGAATACAAATCAGCTATTATAAACAAGGACATCATGAATTTTGCAATCAAATGAACAGAACTAGAAAGTATTATCTTGAGTGAGGTAACCCAGATCCAAAAGGACATGCATGTTTTGTACTCATTGATAAGTGGATATTAGACAAAAATATAAAATACCCATCATAAAACTCATAGACCATAAGAAGTTTAACAAGAAGGAAGGCTCCAGTGAGAATGTTTCAATCTCACCTAGAAGGGAGGACCACATCATTATGGGAGGCAAAGAGAGGGAGAAATGTGGGTTGGAGTAGGGACGGGGGGAGGGGGCACAGGATCAAGTATGAAGGGAGAAAGAACAGAAGGTCAGAGGTTCAGAAGAATGAATGGAAATATGCAGCTGCCAGGTCAAGAGGCAGAGGAAACCCCTGGAAAGTCCCAGAGTCTTAGGATGTGTGAGGCTCCCAGGACTCAGTGAAGATGACTTTAGCCAAAATGCCTACACTATGGAGATGGAACCTGAAGAAACCACTTCATGTAGATAGATCTCCCAGTGGAGGGATGGGGTCACCAAACTACCTTTATTATTTTTGGCCTAGGATCATTCCTCTCTAAAAGAAATGCTGGGACAAAAATGGAGCAGAAACTGAAGGAATGACCATCCAGTGACTGGCCTGGGCCAGTACATCCCATGGGCAGTCATCAAATCCTGACGCTATTATAGATATCATGTGTGCTTGCAGACAGGGGCCTAATATGACTATCCTCTGAGAGGTTCTACCAGTTTCTGACTGAGACAGGTGCAGATTCTGAGAGCCAACAGTTGGACTGAACTCTGGGACCTCTATGGAAGAGCTACAGTTAGGGATTAAAGGGACTGAAGGGGATAGCAACTCCATGGGAAGAACAACAGTATCAACTAACCCAGACCTATTGGATCTCCCAGAGACTGAGCCACCAAACAAAGAGCATATACAGGCTGGTCTGAGGCCCTTGGCCCATATGTACTAGAGAACTGCCTTGTCTGGCCTCAGTGGGAGAGGATGTATCTAATTCTGTAGAAACTTGATGCCACAGAAAGGGGGATGTATTGGGAATTAGGTGGGATTGGCTGGGTGAATGAGATAGGTGGGTAGGTAGGGGGTTGAAGAGCACCCTCTCAGAATCAAATGGGAGTAGGAGGGAGTGGAGAACTCTTGAAGGGGAGACCAGGAAGGGGGCAATGTTTGGAATGTAAATAATTAAAAACAATAAAATGAAATAAAATAAAATAAAATGTTTTATTCTGAACAACATCAAGGAGCATATGAGGCCAATGGTTCTCCTTCTCTTGATTTCTTTCCTACTTCATTCTCATTGTTTAGTGTTTTCAATTCTTTGGAACAAGAGATATAGTTACATGACAAAGTACTTGTCTACTGTGTGAGGTCTTACTCCAACACAGCAAAAACAAACAATCAATAATAAGTCAATCAGTCATTTATAACTATTTCTATTATATTACTTAGGTATAATTAAATGAGCTTTATGATGACAGTATGTGAATGTGTGTAACATATTGAAATCCTGTTCAACCTCACCTCATTACCTTCTCTTGTACCCTGTTCAACCCTGCTTTCAACCTTCCTCTCCATCCAACATTGCTTGCACCTTCATGACTTCTCTGTCTGTGTGTGCCCAATGAGTTTCACTAGAGTCCTTTACAGGAAATCTTTGGGAGTTGGTATATCGGGCCTTCAGTAACTTGACATTGCCTAAACCACAGAAGAAAATGTCTTACCAACTTCTACCTGTCTGTAATTTTATATTAATCTGCAGAGAAGAATGGATCCCCTAAGTTCCTCTCTGTTGCATAAGAGGGTATTGATGGGCTCAGTCCTATGCAGGTGGTAGGCTGTAATCACAACTGCTGTGAGTTCAGGTATGTAACAGCTTCGCCAAGCCTGGAAGTTCAGATGTAGTGTTCTAAACTGTTTGCCTCTTCTTTTCTTGAGCTATTTTTTTTCAATTACTTCTTCTATGATGGTCTTTGAGCCTTGGAAGGAGTGAAACAGATGGCTTCATTGAGACTGAATATTCAATAGTCATTTGTTCTTGAGATTTGACCAGTTTTGAGGGCCTATAGTCACAACTGATAGTTATAAAAAGAACCTTCTCTGACCAAAGCTGATAGCAATACTATTGTATAGGTATTGGGTATAAACACAGTTATTTAAAATGCACTTGACAGGCTCAATAAATAAGCACTATGTCTCTAGAAGCAATGGAGAATTAAGCTTTGCCTGTGGAAAATTTTACATAAGTCACATAAAAACACAGATTTTTCAATTTAAAAATCAATATAAAAACACAGATTTTTCAATTTAAAAATCAATATAAGATGAAAATAGGAAAGGAATAAAACTCTCTCTAATACTAAAGTCAGTCCAAAATTTATTATTGATGGCTAAAAAACTAGTATAGACATCTATGTATTGTTATGAAAATTGCTTGTGAAATACCTGTAAATAAAAATTGATACCCAGAAGCTCAATGAAATCCTTAATATAATGCCTTCTATAAATTTGCTTCTATAGGATCTTATTTTTATATAATAAGTAAAACAATTTATTCTGCACAATGTTTAAGATAAAAACAACCCCCCATTGGAATGAGGTAAATCTATCCCCCATGAAATTATCTATTAACAAGTTAGACACCAGAAAAAATTAAACTTTTAAAAACATAAATTTTATTTTATTGCCTATGGCTTACCAATGAAAAGCCTGAGAATAGTGATAGACTTCTAAATGGAAGATTGCTACAGTTTAAAACACATTTCCAAGTCACAATCCATTAAATTCTTCTAGTGTCTAGGCATCTTTGACCTGTCTACTCAATCAATTAAAATTTTAAATACATTTAAATCATTTGTGGAGAAAACTAAGTTTAAATAGAGAAAATTGCTGAAAAGTGGAAATTCAAATTCTCCCTTGGGTAACTTACCCGTCATTCCCAGCTCAAATGATATTACATGAGAAATGATTGACTAGAAGCAGAAATTATGGGTAATAAAACTGTGAAGAAGTACAGACAGTACTTAGCAGAATGTGTCTATGCTTTAATTCAAGAAATCAAGTTAGTACCAGTGAGTAAATTAGTTTAGATTGAGATATCAATTATATTACTTTAACTTATTATCAGTTTAATTAACACAGAAAGAAACATGTTTCCTTCCAGTATTTTTGAATATGTCTTGATTTGGTTGATTCTTCTTTCTCAATCCCCTCTCCACGTTTTTGTGTTATTCTACCACCAGTTGTCTACTTCCCATATCCATGTCTCATGTAATCTATTAACATCAAAGACTATTTACTTCCCTTTCATGTTCTCCTTTCTAAATGAAAGACTCACATTCATCTGTAATCCTCTCTTACACACACACACACACACACACATACACACACACACACACACACTCACACAAACACACAGACACACATGCACTCACAAACATGCAAAAACACAAACACATATGTGTGGTTATAAATACAATCAGAAGCTAGATTTTACATATAACAGAGTATAGAGGATATGTTCTATTCATTTTTCTGTGTCTAAGAATATTTTCTGGCAAGTATCTTTTTTCTTTATGGTAGAATCCAATTAAATTAGGTACATGTACACTTTTATTATCTGTTGCTTGTTGAAAATCGGTTTATTCATATAAAATACTCTGACCATGCCTATCCTCACCCCCAACTCCTCTCAGATCCTTCCTACCCTTCTACCCCATTAGACTCTATCATACCTTTCCTTTCTGTTCAGACAACTAACAAGAAACAACTACAGGAAACACACACATACACACACACACCAGAAAACATTAAATCAGAAAACATAGTAAACTAGCAAAAGACCAACAATAAATGATCAAATGAAACAATATTAGACAAAGTCTACAAAAATACCATTGCATTTACTTTGTGTTGACCCTCTACTGTGAAGCTTGTAGTGTAACCTGAAGTGTGATTCATTTACCTAGTCAGAATCCATTGTAAAATCTATTTTCTTTTTAACAAGTATGTGCCAATTACAGACACCTTCTTATTTAGAGGTGTGAGCCTTTGCTTATTTACTGCTCTCAGCAGTGGGAACCCATCTAGCTTGAATCTCTACAGGTTCTGTGTGTTCTACCTTTGTCTTGCTGTGTTCACATTTGTGTCAGTTCTGTTGCTTTAGGAGGACACAGTTTCCTTGGAGCCAATTATTCCCTCTACTTCATTCTACCTCCTCTTCTGTAGTTTCCTGACTGCCAAGGAGAAGGGTTTGATTAAGATATCTCGTTAAAGACTGAGTATTCTGTAACTCCTTCCATGGGTATTTTGTTTCCCCTTCTAAGAAGGATTGAAGTGTTCACACTTTGGTCTTCCTTCTTGAATTTCATGTGTTTTGCAAATTGTAACTTGGGTTTTCTGAGCTTCTGAGTTAATATCCACTTATCAGTGAGTGCATATCATGACCGTTCTTTTGTGATTGGGTTACCTCACTTAGGATAATATCCTCCAGATCCATCCATTTGTCTAAGAATTTCATAAATTCATTATTTTTAATAGCTGCATAGTACTGCATTGTGTAAATGTATCATATTTTCTGTATCCATTCCTGTTTCCAGCTCCTTACTATTATAAATAAGGCTGCTATGAACATAATGGAGCATTTGTCCTTATTACAAGTTGGAGCATCTTCTGGGTATATGTCCAGGAGTGGTACTCCTGGATCTTCCAGTAGTACTATTTCCAGTTTTCTGAGGAACAGCCAGACTGATTTCCAGATTGGTTGTACAAGCTTGCAATCCCACCAGCCTCTTTCTTCATATCCTAGCCAGCATCTGTTGCCACCTGAGTTTTTGATCTTAGCCATTCTGACTGGTGTGAGGTGGAATCTGAGGGTTTTTTTATTTGCATTTCCCTGCTGATTAAGGATGTTGAACATTTTTTAGGTGCTTCTCAGCCATTCAGTATTCTTCAGTTGATAATTCTTTGTTTAGCTCTTTACCCCATTTTTAATTGGGTTATTTTGTTTTCTGGAGTCTAACATCTTGAGTTCTTTGTACAGAACAGAGACTGAAGGAATGACCATCCAGAGATTGCCTCACCTAGGGATCTATCTCATTAACCACCACCAAACCCAGACAGTATTGTGGATGCTGACAGGAGCCTGATATAGCTGCATATCAATGCCTGGCAAATACAAAAGTGGATGCTCACAGCCATCCATTGGATACAGCACAGGGTCCCAATGAAAGACCTAGAGAACGTACCCAAGGAGCTGAAAGGTTTTTTTCAGCCCCACAGGAAGAACAACAATATGAAATAACCAGTACCCCAGAGCTCCCTGAGACTAAACCACCACTCAAAGAAAACACATGACAATCATGGCTCTAGCTGCATATGCAGCAGATGATGGCCTAGTTGGACATCAATGGAAGGAGAGGCCCTTGGTCCTGTGAAGGATCTAAGCCCCAGTATAGGGGAATGCCAAGGCCAGGAAGCAGGAATGGTGGGTTGGGGAGCAGTTGAAGGGGGGACAGGATAGGGAATTTTCGGAGGTGAAACTAGGAAAGGGGATAACATTTAAAATGTAAATAAAGGAAATATCTAATAAAATTAAATAAATAAATACATAAATAAATAAATAAATAAATAAATAAATAAAAAGACTGAGTATTCACACACACACACACACACACACACACACACACACACACACACACACACAAAACCCTGAGTATTCCAAAATTTCTCACTCTTCACTCTTTATTCATTGCCCAGTAGTTAGTTTCTGTGACGTATATCAGTTCCCATATACTGTAAGAGGAAGCTTCTCTGATGAAAGCTGGCCCAGACCCTATACTATGTGTGTAGCAGAACATCATTAGGAATCATTTTGTTTCTATGTTCCTTTAGCAGAACAATAGCATTTGGTCTTCCTCTGAGTTCATACTCAATACAATCTTAGCTTCTTAGACTCCATAGTATCAGGCATGGGTTCCATCTCATGGAGTAATCCTCAAATCCAAGCAAAGAATATTTGGTTACTCCTGCAAAATTTGTACCACTATTGCAACAGCATATCACCCTGGAATGTTACCACTTTAGGTCACAAGTTTTAAAGATTGGTTGATGACTTTCTTTGACCTCTGGTAGAATGCTGGGTAACTTGCAATACCATGGGCACTCATAAGTAGGGGTGACCCCTTTTGTTTGACACTACCTCATCTTCTGCATGTTCAATGAGCATTATAAGTGTTGTCCTCAGTGATGTGGCCTTTACCATCCATTTGCAGAGAAAAACAAAGTCTTGGCAATAGCTTGATATGTTTAAAAGTTTCATAGGCTACCTTTGTCCAGTGACTCTTACTAGATATAACCTGTTCCTGACAATGAGGTTTCAATTGGTGGTGAAAGAGGTCTACTTGGGATATTATTTTTCCCTTTATTTGATAGTTCCTTTTAGATTTCTTTTGTGTATGTATATATTTTAGTAAACTTCTACAATAGTAGGTATCCATATGCCCCTTCTTAATGATCCTAAGTGTTAGTTGTTCCTCCCGACCTCCCTCCCTTACCCATGTCCTTTGCCCAGTTATTCCCTTCCACATTTAATCTTTCCACTCCACATCTACCCTGTTTCTCCATATATTGAGATGAGAGAGAGAGAAAGAGAGAGAGAGAGAGAGAGAGAGAGAGAGAGAGCAAGAAAAAGTAAAACTAACCCAATATTTAACCTATAATTTTTCTTAACAGAGTTGATCACATTAGTCAATGGATTTAGATGATGTGCTAGATAAAATGTTTTAGATATAGTAGTAACAACTCATGTATAAAGTTCCTCAAAACACTAGAAATGCTGTTAAGCCACATGGAATTATCTAAATATGACCAACTGTAATTTTAAAATTTTGGTAATTTTAAATTTTCTTTTTCTAAAAGAAATCAAAAAAAATATAAACCAAGGATTTAAGAAGGTAGAATTAGATAATAGATACATGAAAAAAATATCACTATCACGAATCATTATGGAAATGCAAATCTGTATCCCAATTAAATATCAAGTCATACTCATAGGAGTATCAGTTTAAAAAATAAAAAATAAAAAGAATAAAAATAAAAGGTTATAAATTCCTGGCAAAAATGTAGAGACTAGTGAATTTTTGGACACCATTGGTAGACTTTTAATATAGTACCAATATTATAGTTTTGATGCCCCAGCATAGGGGGATGCTGTAGCTGTGAAGTGAGAGAGGGTGGATGTGTGGGGATGCACCCTCATAGAAGCATAGGGACTGCATGTGAATGGGACTGCATGTTGCATGTAACAGACACAGATTTCTCCTTTGTTTTACGTTTACACTGTGATACATAGAAGTGGCAATTTTCTTTCATATAGCTTCAAGATAACACTGCTGCTGTTATAACACCAAAATTAAGATTTTGCTTTCATTTTGATCCCAGGTGTGTGGGGCTATAAGACTGCTTCTGACTATCCACAGTAGCTGTTCATAATTTGCCTCCAGCAGGGGTATCCTGGACTCCTGGGAGCTCCCAGAGACTAAGCCACCAACCAACGTGCATACAAGGGCTGGTCTGAGATCCCGGCATATATGTAGAAGAGGACTGCTTTGTCTGACCTCAGTGGAAGAGGATACACCGGTAGAGACATGATGCCCCAGAGAAGCAGGTTGTCAGAGGGTACCCTTTCAGAGGCAAAGGGGAGGGGAAACTCGGAAAGAGCAGCATTTATGATGCAAATAAGTAAAATAAATAATTTTAAAAGTGTTTTTAAATTGACATATTGGAACACTAAATCCCTAAGTTCATTTAAGCACTCTTTATAACTGATATGCCATCAAAACAACCAAAATATGCATAAGCTGAGAAATAAATAAAACATGGTATACTCATGTAACAGCTGACTATATAGCCATATGTCATAGTTAGGGAATTCATTGCTGTGAAGGGACACCAAGACCAAGGCAAATCATATAACGCACAAAATTTAATTGGGAGCTGGCTTACAGGTTCTGAGGTTCAGTCCAGTATCATCATGGAAGGAAGCATAGCAGCACCCATACAGGCATGGCTCTGGAGGAGCTGAGAGTTCTACTCCTTGATCCAAAGGTCAACAGGAGAAGATTGTTTTCTAGGCAGCTAGGAGGAAGGTCTCAAAGCCCATCTCCACAGTGACACACTTCCTCCAGCAAAGCCATATCTACTCCAACAAGGTCACACCTCATAATAGTGCTACCCCCTAGGCCAAGCATATTCAAACCACCACTCCACAGTAAAGGATGGATTGTATATTTTATGACAAAATGAACAGACTTGGAGATTGAAATAAGCCAGGCACAGAAGCACAATCACTACATGGGGTTTCACAAGTAATATCTAAACCAAGTTCATTTTATCACAGTTGAGAATACAATGGGAGTTCCCAGAGGCAGGAAAGTGGGGTTGTGTAATGAAAAAAGGTTGACTGTCTTGTACTGAGTGACAATTAAGGGCAAGGGTTCTGGTGAACCTCTACATTGGATGGTTGCACATGAAAATCATATGCCCTACATATCAGAAAGAAGAGAAAAAGAGTTTACTATAGGCCAAAGCATAATTATAATAAATGACATAACAGATAAATATGTTAGATATTAAATATTGTTATGTATATGCGATGTAAAACTTTACACAACAGCACATTACTATTTATAAACATGCAGTATGCATCATATATATATATATATATATATATTATGGTGATTTTCACAATATTGATTCTAGTCATCCATGATCCTAGGATGTCTTTCCATAGTTACTTTATTATTTTGGAGATGGAAAGCTCTCATTATAGAGGTCCATCACTTCTGTGGTTAGGTTTTTTCCTAGGTATTTTCCTTAGTATTATTGTAAATGGGAGTAGGTCTCTAATACCCTTCTCTGTATGTTGTGAGTGTATTGGACAAGCTATTGATTCATGCAAGTTGATCCTACAAAGTTGCTGATTTTAGATTTTTTGTTTGTTTGTTTGTTTGTTTGCCATTTACTTTCAACATTTCTTTTAAGTTAAAAAATGTTATCTGACATACAAGTGTTTTGTGAATTATAGGCGTGCTGCCTGGCTTCATTCATCAAATAGAGTGTTTATACTTTGTTCTATTTGTTTTGTTTTGTTTGATTAACACAAGTTAGAGTCCTCTGTGAAGAGGAATCACAATTGAGAAATTATCTCTATTCAGATTGCCTATAAGCAAGTCTGTAGGGAATTTCTTAATTAATGATTGATGTATGTGGTTTGAGTCCCTGGCAGGTGATCTTACTGTACACAAGAAAGCAGTCCGAGCAAACCATGGAGAGAAAGGCACTGAGCAGCACCCATCAATGGCATCGGTTTCAGGGTCTGACATAGGCTCCTGTCTTGAGTTCCAGCCTTGATTTTACTTAGGATAGACTGTTTGGAACATGTCAGCCTAAACAAAGTCTTCTCCAAGTTGCTTTTGGTGATGGTGCTTTATCATTGCAATAGAAACTTTAACTACATCATATTCTAATTAAAGCGAATGTTTTTACAAAATATTGTCTAACTATGGTGGAGCAGCATTGAAATCAGAGCAATTGAATAGCAGAAGCAGAGGGAGCACAATGAATGCAGACAGCTTACTCTACATTGCCAGTACCTTGTCTGAAAAGACGAAGAAACCAACCAAACAACAACAGTAAAGACAATGTAAGACAGAGGTAAGGGGTAATCTGCTCTTCTAAAATCTAAGAAAATCATAAAATATAATGGTCAACAAGTCAGAAAGCAATAGAAAGTGTTATTATAAAGCTAGCTATATTTCAGAGCAACTGTACAGGCAGACCAAGAAGTCATTTTTCAGATTATCCCTTGAGAGTAATTTAGTGTCAAGTGTCAACTTTCATACTGTGAAGATCTTGAGGTAACCTTGTCACCTGAAATGCAAATACTCTAGACCTTATGACCTACCCACTATGATAGTACTTACGTTCTAAGAGGTAGCCAATAAAAATTATCTATTAACTTGCTTGTAAAGAGCCATCTGTAATTAATGTCTGCAGATAAATGGCACTCACACTCTGATACAGAATCACCACCAATAACTCATTTCCATCGACAGTTTTATGCATCTTCTTCTTACTAATTCATTCTGGAAAGTTTTCAAGTGATGACTTATCATGGCAGAGTAGTTTTCTGAAAAAGTTCTCATGCATCTGTTCTTACTTACAGTGATTTTTTTAAAAAGGCTGGACAAAAGTTCCCAATGTAAAGTTTCTCAACTGGGAGGACCTAGTTGAAGCACTGTGTTTTGAGGAAATATAACTATTGTAACTATTTTTCATAAACATTATTAATCTATGAGTGGCTAGTTGGCTCAGTCTGCAAAGGCACATGTCAAATCTGATGACTTGAGTTAGATCACTGGGTCCCATTTAGGGAAGGTAACTACCAATTCCCAAAAGTTGAACTTTGGCCTCAGTGTGTGTACCATGGCATAGCCTACACATACACACACACACACACACACACACACACACACACACACACACACACACACACACACCAGACACAAACACATAAATATAAAAGACAAAGTTTAAAGGGGGCAATGACATGGTTCAGTGGGTAAAGGTATTTGAATTTGGAACCTGGTCTCTGGGTCTCACATAGTAGAAGGAGAGAACTGGCCTTCACATATGAGCTGACATGCATATACATACACAATAAATACATGAAATATTTTAAAAATACTATTACAAAACACAAATGATATGAAGATGAGCAAATTTATTTTCCTTAATGACTTCTACAATGTATTCAGAATTGATATATAAAGGTGATTAGTTCTCATGACAACAAAGAGATGGACTATTGGATGAAAAGAAATTCCAATATAAAATTAAAATTAAAGAGAAAATTTTAGTCATATTTCTTTTAAAAAACTTTGAGACAAATAATAATACAATAAGCCTTGTGGGATAAAATATAATTTTAATTAATGATAATTATAATAAATTTCTTCCAAACTTTACAAGACACAGCTCATTGTCTCATCAGAGAATTTACTTGCTTTCATCTGGCCTTTTTATAATCTGTCATTTTCCTCATACAATTTTATTTTACTTTTTATCTAAGTCAATGTATTAAGATGCTTGTTATGAGCTATTAGATTAGACCCTACCTTAGCCTCTTTAGCATGACTGTACCATTGCATCTAAAGCTCATATATAAAGGTTATTTACAGCTCTTCTGACAGCCATAGAGATTCCTTTAAGAATTGCATTACACAGAGACTATTCTTTCCTGGTCTCACCCTTAGTATATAGAACCTTTCAGCAACCTACTCACTTCAGCTGCCTGGGTACAGTTGATGGCATTATAAAATGCTTTGTGATTTAATGAGGTCATCTCTTGTTTTTATTTCATCATGATGGCAAATCATAACACTTTGTGCTAAGTCATTAAAAGTGTTGACATACTCAACTTAGGAACTCAGGTCTGTCAAAATATTAGCTGATAAAAAGGAACAGCTGGCAGAACTTATCTTGAAAAAAATTGAAGTGAGATGTGGACCTTGTCAAACCTCAGTAGTAGCGCACTGCTAGGGGCTGTTTCCTATGCAGCAGGCAAGTACATTTACACTGTGCTTTGATCTTGAATTTTAAAATGAGATCATTCTGACAAGTGTTAGAAGGAATAATTTTGCATAGGAAGACACCACAACCCCTTCCAGCACTGTTTTCTCAAACTATAATAGACATTCTTCTTGAAGGCAAACACAGACATCCCACTATTTCTTTGTACCAAAGCCCTATTGGAAAAAGGACCAAGATTACACAAACTTTATTGTCATTTTTTTCTTTGACATCTATGTTCAGTTACTGATATCTTATCCTGAAAATTATGTGTCACAGACTGAGATCAGGGTCTTGAGCCTCCATCTCCTAGAACACAAAATATAATTTAGAACAAAGCTAAATGTGGACTTTAGAACTTTTAGACTATCTCTAATTCTAAATAGGAAAGATGTAAACAATATTTCTTCCCTCCCTCCCTCCCTCCCTCCCTCTCCCCCTCCCTACTTTCCTCTCTTCCTCCCTCTCTTCCTCCCTCTCTTCCTCCCTCTCTTCCTTCCCTCCCACAGGTTCTAGTCTAAACTGGTTTTAGATTCATAACATCACTCATGACTCAACATCCCCATGTTGGGTGGTCACGTATGTACAATATTTACAATATTTCCTAATTTTGAAATAACTGCAAGGTGCATTATGACTAAAATGTCAATAAGTTAAATATGGATTGAATATGACCAAAACACATATGTTATTTGTTTTAGGGTTGAAGACAAAATTATTGGTCAAAACCTTCAGAATTAAAAATCAGGTACTACTTCTGAAAATTTACATGTGCATTTTGGGTGAAAGCTTTGGAATCAAACATGACATTCAAGTTTGTGTGTGAAATTGACAGGGCTAAGACCTATTCACAGAGTTGGTAAAACATCACTTCTGAGTTTGTGAGAGGGTTTGAGGAAGACTAGCACTTGAGCGTGTAGGCTGAGCAAAGGAGACTCATCTTCAGCCGCCTGAGAGAGCACCATCTAATTCACTGAGGCACAAGAAGGGCAAATCTGCTGCTGTTTGAGCCTGGGTATCTGCCTGGTCCTGTGGTTGATGTTTCTTTCCCTAATGCTGGCTCATAACACAGAAGGTTAACTGCTGGCTTCATCCTCAGGTCTCTCTGGTTGGTCTTCATTATACCACTTGCTGCCTGGTCCTCTTTTGCATAAAGGTAAAAGTGGACATTTTGACTTCCCAAATATCACATAATCCCTCTCCCTTTCCCTCTCCTTCCCCCCTCACCCTTCCCTTACTCCTCCTTCTTCTTCTCCCTCTTCCTTCCCCGCTCTATGTTTTTATTTCTCTCTCCTCCCTGTGTAAGCGAACAAAAGCACATGCAAAAACTTTTCTTGGGAGGACGTTAATTAAAACAGTAACTATTCTATGGCTGCTAGAAATTTAACAGAAACACAAATGGCATGGGCTACTTAACAATAGAAATCTATGAAAGTCTAAAATTAACATATTTAAGTTCAAAATTAAAAATCAAACAATTGCTTATACCTTCACAATGGTGAAATGATATTTCTCTACAACAAATTAGAAATGATGTAGTGGAGGAATAAAAGAGGAATGTGATGTTGGAAGTGCACATGCATGTGTGTGTTTATATTTATATGATATAAAGCCTTACCATTAGGTATATCTTTGTGTTAGCTATAATCATGTTTATAGGTCAGATAGTCTTTTTTTTTTTCATTTTTTATTAGGTATTTAGCTCATTTACATTTCCAATGCTATACCAAAAGTCCCCCATACCTACCCACCCCCACTCCCCTACCCACCCACTCCCCCTTTTTGGCCCTGGCGTTCCCCTGTACTGGGGCATATAAAGTTTGCGTGTCCAATGGGCCTCTCTTTCCAGTGATGGCCGACTAGGGCCCACACAGGACTCCCCACAGGATCCTAAGACCTCTGGTGAGTGGAACACAGCACCTGCCCCAATCCAATTGCATGGAACCTGAGACAGCAGTACATAGGGAAGCAGGCTACCCGGGCCTGATCTGGGGCACAAGCCCCTTCCACTCCACTCGAGCCCCGGGCTACCTTGCCAGCAGAGTCTTGCCCAACACCCGCAAGGGCCCACACAGGACTCCCCACGGGATCCTAAGACCTCTGGTGAGTGGAACACAGCGCCTGCCCCAATCCAATCGCGCGGAACCTGAAACTGCGGTACATAGGGAAGCAGGCTACCTGGGCCTGATCTGGGGCACAAGCCCCTTCCGCTCCACTCGAGCCCCTGGCTACCTTGCCAGCGGAGTCGCCTGACACCCGCAAGGGCCCACACAGGATTCTAAGACCTCTAGTGAGTGGAACACAACTTCTGCCAGGAGTCTGGTTCGAACACCAGATATCTGTGTACCTTCCCTGCAAGAAGAGAGCTTGCCTGCAGAGAATACTCTGCCCACTGAAACTAAGGAGAGTGCTACCCTCCAGGTCTGCTTATAGAGGCTAACAGAGTCACCTGAAGAACAAGCTCTTAACGGTCAAATAGTCTTTATAGGATTAATTTTACAATAATAAAAATGAAGTGAAAATTAAAGATTATATTGAGGCATGTATTAATTTACTATCATAAGTGCCATTATATGGTTATATATGGTCCTGAATGTGTCTTCAGGATAAAAACAATAGAAGTAGAGGCAAGAGAGTCATGCCTATTTCTACAGTGAATATTGGGCAGGCTCCTTAATTTCTGTGAGCCACACTTTTTAAAGACAAATATTTTACTTGTTTGTTTGCTTGTTTATTATATGCATTAATGTTTAGCCTGAATGTGTTTGTATGTGTATTTGTGATTGTGAGTGTATATGTGTGTGTATGACATACACACGCAGAGAGAGAGAGAGAGAGAGAGAGAGAGAGAAAGAGAGAGAGAGAGAGAGAAAGAGAGAGAGAGACTCCCTGGCCTTTGGAAAAGCAGTCAATACTCTTAATCCCTGAGCCATCTCTCCAGCTCAGATTTTCACTTTTTAATGCTCTTCTAGGGCAGATTTCTGATGGCATGGTGCTCAAGTCACTGTCTTCAGATCAGCATGTCTTGCAGCTTTTCGGGGGCTCTGTTCCACAGCCTGGTCTTCACACCAGCATCAAGGAGCCTTCTCTAAGCCTTCATTGCAGTCACAAAGCAAAAAAAAAAAAAAAAGTTTTTGTTTATTTGTTTGTTTGTTTGTTTTTAATATTGTCAAAATCTACTTTGATCAAATGTAGGTTTGCCTACATTGCCACAGAATTCTCAGACCCCACTATCTATGATGTGGTCCTTTTCTGACACTTTTTATTATCTGTTGAATACACAAGACCATTGTGACAGAGGATCTTTCTTTGTATTTTTGTTTTTTGTTTTTCCTAATTGTATATAATATATTTTCCTCTGTAACCAATATCACCTTCCCAAATATTAGTCATATGATTCGGTAAGACTTGGAACTGTCCTCATTTCCTTGATCTTCGACATTGTTCCAGAAATGTCAAGTTCACAGAACATTCCTACTGTCTTCCTCATGCAGCACCTAACACTTTGTAGTTTCTAAACTCAATAGGCAATCCACTTACTATCTATGCTTGCAGGCTTTCCTTCCATATTAAGATTATTTTTTTAAGAAATGGAAGGATGGAGTAAGGAAAATATGGACATGGGTATTGTTCATGCTCTTTTTAAGACGCAATCCTCCTCTGTATTTCAGCTACATGACTGTAGCAAAACTAGCATGATTGTATGCCAACTACACAATGAAATCATGTATGCCTTTACTGTATGCATGTACAAGTATAATGACAGATAATTATGAAGTGTTGGAGTTTTCGGGCAATGCTTGAATTTTTTTTTTTTTAATTTGAGGATGGAAGTGTTTTTGAATCACATTTGAAAGCGTGAATAACATGATGGTAATAGGAATGTTGCTAAAATACTCAGGAAAATGAAATGTTTTTATAGCCTCACATCCGTGTATTAATTCTCCTCACCAAAAAAAAAAAATCAATTAATATGAAATTGCTATGGAACCATGTTCTATTAATTGCAAAGAAGTGCATTCATTAATCTACTGAGAAAAAAGTTGGGTATTTTCGCATTCATGATGATTATAAAATTAAATCGCAAATATTAACTTCATTTGAATTTTCCTCCTTTCCCAGTGGACTTCTATCACAGTATCTTACTCTGTTAATCTTGAATATTTCAGCAGTTTTATGGATACATTTTAAGTGAAATTGCAAATTCTACTTATAAACATAGGGTTTATTGTGGCATGATAATTTCATTAAGATGGCGAAATAAAAATGTAGATTTATGTATACATTCATATAGACATTCACATGCATATACACATAGCATATGTATACATACATATATATATATATATATATATATAT
This sequence comes from Mus musculus, assembly GCF_000001635.26. NCBI lineage: Eukaryota > Metazoa > Chordata > Mammalia > Rodentia > Muridae > Mus > Mus musculus. The sequence goes on from NC_000075.6 coordinate 93,691,266, forward strand.
ATATATATATATATATATATATATTTGTATATATATGCAATTTAATTATCTGTTTGCCATGCATATTCTCAGCATTCAGTCTGTGCTCAGCCATATGATGCACCATGTCCTTATTACTCACAAATGCTCACTTGTATAAATAGAAAGTAGAGAGTGAAGCGCTCAGCACATCTGGCTCCTGTGTGCATCTTTCTGAATACAGAAAAGTTTTCACAATACTGAAAAGTATTAAATAACCCGACATGTGGGTGATATTAAAAAAAGAATAAACAGCCGCTTCTAAGGCAAAGTATTGACCAGATCCTGTTGAATGGACTGCAAATGGTAATAAGATGTTCTTTGAACATCTAATATTATCAAACATTCAGGCATTTCAATGTCACATTACATGAAGTTTAAATCTAATTGTACATTTATAAAGACCACATGCAGGGATTGTTATGTACTAACAACAGTAACAGATGGGTGCTTATGAGTGATCACTATGTCTCCAGTACTTTCAATGTACCACATTTGATGACCTTTCCCTTAGCTTTAATTCAGGTAGAATGGCTGTAGATTCTTCTTTGTCCTTAACAATGGTTTTAACACTACCAACATGAGAGATCAATTTTATCACATTCATCAGTCACATTCTCTTTCAATACAACAACAACACACACACACACCTCAAAGTGTTTCTGCTAAGTGCCAAATAAGCTCTTTTAAACATAATATGCGCCTTAAGAAAGCTGTTTCCATTTCATCTTTGTAAAATAGGGTAACACATAAAATAATCAACTATTTTCTAGTGACTGTGATACATTCTGAGAAATACATCCTTAGTGACTTTGTTCTTGTGTGTATTCACTTAAACCATGGTGGTGATAATACGCTCAGTGATCTACCGTCATGGGATACAATCATATAACAGCACTGAAAAAGCATTATTAGGAGAGGTATGGTAATGAGATGAATCATCTGGATGTTTTATAAAAGTGAGCCAATCAAACATTTTACCTTTATAGACATTTTTACTATAAGTTTGTAACTTTTCTGTAGAATTTTATTTTTAAGATCTTATTACTGTCCCATTTCTGCATCCATCAGAGATGGCTGTGAGCCACCATATGGTTGCCAGGATTTGATCCCAGGAACTTTGGAACAGAGGTCAGGGTTCTTAACCTCTGAGCAATTGTTGGAGCACACATTTCTGCATCCAACTCTTCCCAAGATTTCCTCTAAATATATCTTCCTTTCAACTTTAGGTCAGATGGCTTTGATTTAGTATGATTGTTACTGTCTGTATATGCATGGGTATGGGGACAATCACTGGGAAATAAGCAGCCTACTGATAGCCAGAGCCACCAAGGAAAATTAATTCTTGCCACCTTAGCAGCCATAGATTGTCAGTTGTCCTCAGCCAGAGGTCAGACCTTGGAATTTCAACTTTCTTGATCTTATGCCATTAAGTACAGTTGTGAATACGTGTGTGTAACAGCCATTTACTCTCCAGAAGACATATTTCACAACATTCCCCATTCCTCGGATGTTATTTTCTGTTTGTTTCATCATTGATGATGTTTTCTGAGCTTATTCAGAGTTGACATTGGTACAGCATTTACATCAGAACACTCACAGTCTGTTATTCTCAGAAATTATACATGTTATGGGTTGCCCCATCAACTTTTGCCCACTGTAAAAAGAAACTTTTCTAACTAATGTTAAGAACAGCTCAATTTCTTGAGTATAAACAAAACATCTAGAAGGTAGTTTGACAACATGACCATTTAGGAAAACAACAGTAGCATCTCCATAAAGTCTATGACCTCATAGCCATGAGATTTTGAGGAGATTTTTAGTATTAACCATGAATACTTTTCTGTAGAGCAGGCTTCATATCCAATCAGAAAATGGTTGATTATCCCCACAACTGTCATGCTAGTATTATACCAGTGAGCACACACTGCTGGCAGTTCAAAACTATAGTATGTAAAATCCATCCAGGCTGAGACTGTTGAAGTCTTTTTCTCACCATGGCCTGCATAGAAACTTATGGAAAAACAAGGGTACTTAGCTGGCAAAATGTTTCCTGGTCAGTTCATGATTGATTTATGTGTGTCCTGTCATCAGAATGTATGTTTTCTTCATCAATAGGGTCCTATTTTCTTTTTATAGTGGACAACCAATAGCAATGGCAATTGCATGTACTGCTTCACCTGCCTTTGGGCCCATTTTTAGCCAATTATCCATTCATCAGTAACCAGTTTCTGCATCATTTAATAACCCATGTAGTAAGTATCTTCTGAAAGCACATTGTCCACACACACAGGGTTTGCTCAGACACAATTTTAAATGACGTTTCTAATTACATTAAAAACTGGTGATTATAAGTAAGACTTCATTAGACATTTTTGGTTTGTCTAATCAATCCCCTACCACCTCATTTTCTCATCCCTGTTGGTATCCCCTACTTAAACTTTAAATCCCTTCATTCTTAACATCCTCTTTCATATCATGTGGGTCCTAATTCTGTCCTTACCCACTACACATTTTATTTTGTAGCACTCAACGAAGCCATAAGAAGTTGGAGATATGAGGAATGCTTTGACATCAGACGTGGAGATTCAGAAGAAGCTTTGGACTTTGAATGTTGTTATTATGATAGATGAAGGGGACTTTTATGTTGAACTTTGTGCATGTAGCCTTATGAAATGGCTATAAATTTATGGGGGTCAAGGGATGAACTGGGGTGGTTTGAATGAAAATGGACTCCATAAGGTCATGTACTTGAATAGCTAGTCACCAGGGAGTGGGTCTGTTTGATAGGCATGGAAGGACTTGGAGGTGTAGTTTATCAGAGGAAGTGTATCATCAGAAGTGGCCATAGAGGTTTCAAAAGCCCATGCCCATGGTTTAGTCTTTTTCTTTTAGCTTGCAGATCAGGATTAGCTCTCTGCTCCTGCCCCAGGACCATGACATGATGGCATGCTCCCTTCCATGCTGATAATAACATACACCTCTGTAACTAAGCAAGCATACAGTTAAATGCTTTCTTTTTCAAGAGGTATCTTGGTTGTGTGTCACTTCACAGCAATAGAATCATGACACAGACATTTGGGCTGCAAGGATACAAATTTCATTGCTCTTTTCCTTCACCCCCCCACTTCAGCTAGCTCTTTCCCCTTATTCTTACTTTTACTCTCTGCTTTGACTATTTTGCCTATAATATTCCTCCTCATGATTTTCTTTCTTCTATATTCTATTTGTAGTCTCCTGGTTTCCATGTTCACTTAAATTCAAACACATATAACAAAGATCATGTCAATACTTTATGGTAATAATCCAAATGCCACCAAGGAAAAATTAAAGCTATGCCAAAAGCACTCAAAAATACTAAATGAATGCACACCCCATATTAAGTTCATATTAAGTCACAAACTGTGCTGTTGGTTTCCCAAAATATTTATCATTCAAAATGGTGAATTTTGGTAAATGAGATTCATACAAAAAAGGAGGAAAGGACAATCATATGATTTCAGTATCTTATCCAAGTCTCATCACTAGAAAATAATGAAAAATCATCAATTTCAACACAAGTTGCTGAACCAGGAATACACCATTTAATAATCAAGTTTTTCTTAACTTCCAGGACAAAATGTAAAAATTTCAGTTCTTCCCCATACCTCTTAAAGTTTCAATTTTCTTATATCAATAAAAAATGAATTTTAAATGTATCTTATATGAAGGATAAAATTATATTTAATTGTACTTATTTTATTTTATTACTGTGTGTGTCGTATATGCTAAAGAAGAAGGTAAAGGGGGTGAATTTCTTTGTCAGTTTTCACCTTATGCCATCAAGACAGGGTTCTTTTTGGACCTGGAACTAGGATTATCTTTCTACTAGGCTGTTATCCATCAAACCCCAATAATCCTTCTGCTCCTATTTTTTTATTCAAGATTATAGAGATGTCCTAGAATATTCATGGCTTGTTATTTAGATTCTGAGAACCAAAATTCAGTTCTCATGTTTTTTCAGAATCATTCATAACCAATGAATGACCTATTCTAAGACATAATTTAATTTTAATATACATCTTGTAAGGTTTTGATTTGTCTGTTTGTTTCTTTGAGACAGGGTATTTTATAGCCCAACTGGACTTGAACTAGTTATGTTGCTTTGCTTGTTTCTTTTTTCATGAGTGTGACAAAGTACCTGATTAAAACCAACTGGAGGAATAAATATTAATTTGACTCTCAATTTCAGTTACAGTCCATCATTGTGGGGATGTCAAAGCATCAAAAGATTAAAGCAGATGGGCATAGTACATTCAGTCAAGAGTGGAAGGCAATTAGTAAATGCATGTTTTGTCTTGTTTAATTTGTTCTCATCTTTTCATTCAAGTCACCCATCAATGATTCCAACCCAAATTAGGTCTTCTCACCTCTATTATCCTATTCAGAAAATCCCCCACAGACATGCCCATAAGTAGACCTACTAAATCCAAACAATTTCTCATTGAAACTGGCTTCCCAGATGATTGTGAATTGGGTCAAGTTAACCACAAAACCAAAGATCTTAGTAGTTCAGTACTGATCCTCCTGACTCTGCCTTCTTAGTACTGGAATTATGGGTGTATGTAATCACACTTGGTGGTTCATATTCATACTGAAACTATGAAAGGCATTCCTGACTACTTATTGTCTTCAGGTGAAGTAGTCCACTATGGAACAATAAAATATTAATGGAAAAAATCTGATTGTTCTGCCTTATAAACAAGTATGTATTCTCTATAGTGTACTGCTTGTAGCTAAACAAGTTTCCAAAGCCCCACTAGCTGCTGTGATTCACTAAAATTTTACATTGTAAGCACAAGTGGTTTGAATACAAATGAGTCATTTATCTGTTGCATGAGCTGATAGGCTCTAATCATTTCTGAAAATTGACTGTAGCAGACAGCACAGCAAATTTCTAGAAAGATGTAGGAAGTGAGATGGCTTTTAAAAATAGCAGCTTTTTCCCCCATTTTTAGCTAGCAAAGGATTAATGTTTCTATCTCATATCTGCTGTATAAATTCTCTTTATTAGATCTTAAAATAAGGCTTTCCAATTTACCCACACAAATTATATGGATGTTCATAAAGCTCTTCTGTTACTAGACTACAGTTTCGAGCTTCTTATCAAAATTCTGATAGCTTATGATTTATTTTTGTCCAACTATATCTTCTAATCATCATGATCCCAGCAGGCATGTTGACAATAGATGTATTAAAACCCTGCTTCCTGTCATGACTGGAGTGGTGTGATTTGGTAAAATATTCCTCACGAATGACTTGCCATCCTCAAACAGGAATTGTTGGAGCGGATATGTATTAAGCCCTATAATTTGTTCATGGATTAAAAATAATATGACTACATTCAGTTGATAATCATTTGACAGGTAAAAAGACCTCCTGTGGAGCTAGAGAGTTTGCTTAGCAGTTAAGAATGCCCACTGCTCTTCTATAGGACCTGGGTTTGGTTCTGAGCACCCACATGGCAGATCACAACTATCTAAAACCAGCTATAGATAATTATACACCCTCTTTTAGACTCTGTGGACACTGCATACACGTAGGACTCACATGTACATAAAGGCAGCAATATTCATACACATAAAAATAACAAATAACCAAAATGTTTTGAAGAGAAAAGAATTTCCATAGCCAAGCCTTCTGTATTTACTCCTTTCTATACCAAAGTGCAATGCTATAAATAAAACAGAAAGTTGTATTCCATTTTAGATTTTCAATGATTTTAACAAGAGTTCAGAAAAGCTATTATCGTTCTACTGACCATATAACATGACTGAAGTTCACTTATGTTGTGTTCAGTTTTTCAAGACTTGGGTTCAGGTAAATTAAATGTGGTAGAAAAACCACCGAATCCTATGACATCATGTCTTATATAGATGGATAGGTAACTCTGCCCTTCAACATACATCTTTCTCTTGGGATGGTTCAACTCTCTATATGAAGCTTTCATGGACAGATATCTTATGTGTCTTGCAACCCAAACATTTTGTGTTCTTTTACTCAATTCATGCTTAACACCCACAGTCTCTTGCAAGGGCCTCTTGGGGTCTCTTGCCCTCTCAGGGCCTTCAATTAGAGACTCCATGACATACATTGCCTGGTCCAAGCAATCATCTGAAATTGTGGTAGAGGAATCCAAAATCCCCTTACTCTTGTATCACTCCTGACGTTGAAGCTGATGTCATGTAGATGATACTGCTGAATTTGGCTGACATCTTGGGATGTAACCTTGAATCACACTAGTAGCTATTGATGTATTTGCTTTCCAGGGACAGAAAACACATTTTCTCTTCTTTAATACTTTATAGGCTTATCTGGGTTGGGTCTTATCCTGAGGGAACCATTCCTGTTAGTCCAGAGAAGATCAGATATCTCCTTACTGTAATTAACTAGGTTAATAATTATAGCCTCCCCTGTAAGTACTAGTCTTGGCTATAAGGTGAAACTAGCCAGTGTACTTTTCCTCTGCAACCATATGTTGTGTATTTCTTTCTGATACATTTTATTCTCTAATTATTAAAAACCTTTATGAGAATAAATACTAGTAACTGTATATGGGATGGTACAGTTAAAAAAAAAAACTGCTGACATGATTGCTCCAAAATCTGATTGAGAAAAAGGGGGTTGTCCTGTTTTGTTTTGTTGTTTTGCTTTTTGTTGTTGTTTTGATTGTTTTTGTTTGTTTGTTTGTTTGTTTTGTAATTATGAGCAAGAGAATAGCCAGGGACATCTGGACAACTCCAGAGCAGAGAGAGGAAGATGTAAACTGAACATGACCAGCACACTGGACATTTCTGGGACTAGGAGAGAAGGGAGGAGAGTGGGAGAGCAGAGAAGGAAGGACAAGAGTAGATAATAGTGAAAATGGCAGGTTTAGAAGAAGGATTAGTAGCTGAGGGCACAGAAAGACCAGGTGACCAGGTTTTGTAACTTATAACCAGTATTGGTGAGAAAGGATTGATGGAGTCTGGAGACTAACATGGATGCTGATCTGCTGGTATATGCTAACTGGAGACTCAGCTGTTCCTTTTACCAAAGATATGGGAAATGACTCCTTTTGGGAGACAGGGAAGCGGCTTCACAAATTCCTGAGGAATGCTGTTATTGTCCAGGCTGAGCTTATTTCTGGGTAGCTTGACTGCTTTTTGGAGTTTGAAGAATCAGAGTTTCATTTAGCCTTAACAGTGTTAGGCTGTCTTAAAATCACTCTTACAAAAGGAAATTAGTCCATTACTTTAAACTTATCCCTAGGCTAAATCTTAGGATAATAGCAAACAGCAAATACATTCTTTGCCAAGATATTATAATAACAGTTTTATCCCCTTTACTAATATTGTTCTCCTTCTACATATGTTTCAGCTCTGGCTTCCAGTCTTCTACTAAGATAGCCCATTAAGCCCTGCTTATACCATTCAGGCACTTTTCTAGCCCAAAGTTCCAAAACCTAATGTATTGCTCAAAACAAACCAAGAAATAAACACTCCACAAACAAAGAAACAAAATGAAATAACATGGTCTGATTCTTCAGTGCAATAGCCCACTGTCTGGTGCCAACTTTTGTATCTGTTACTATTTTATTGCTGTGGCAAAAAATACCATGTCCAAGGCAACTTATGGATAAAAGAGTTTATCTTGTAGTTCCAGATTATTGGAGTAGAGGAAGTAGGCAGGAACAGCAAGCTAAGAGCTCGCATCTTGAACTATAAGGGTAAAAGGCTTCCAGGACTCGTAGGGAGGGACCTTTGATGAAATGCCCAACTGTAGGGAGAGGGAACTTATAGAGCCCATCTCTAGCAGGAAGAAAGGACATCAAGTGAGGGATGTGGTTGCCATCCCACAGTCATACCTCTGACCCATAATTGTTCTTGTCTGAAAAAATTAAGGAGATGAAAATGGAAAGAAACTTGAGGAAAAGAAGGTCCAGCAACAGGCCCAAAGTGGGATCCAGCTCAAAGGGGAGGTCCCAAGGCCTGACACTATTACAGAGGCTATGGAGCACTCATAAAAAGGGATCTATCATGATTGTCCTCCAAAAGACCCAACAAGCAGCTGAAAGAGTCAGATTTATGTATTTGTACCCAACCAATGGGCAGAAGCAGATGACCCCTGTTGTTGAGTTGGGGAAGACTGAAAGAAGCTGAGAAGGAGGGTGATTCTGTAGGAGGACCAGCAGTCTTAATTAATCTGGACCCCCAAGATCTTTCAAACACTGGACCACCAAACAGACAGCATATACCAGCTGATATGAGGTCCCCAACACACATACAGGAGAGTATTTCCAGGTCTGAGTTCATTCAGAGATGAAGCACAAGAGACTAAACTTCAAGAGACTGGAAGCCCCAGGGAGTTTGGATGTCAGGTGGGGTAGGGGGTGGGGGCATCCATGTGGAGATGGGTGGAGTGGGGAGGAGGTGTGGAATGTGGAGCAGTCGGAGGGTGGAAGGAGAGGGGTGGGGAATGGAATATGGAGTATTAAAAATTAATTACAAATAAAATTAAACTTAAAAAAAGAATTATTATACTAATTGAAAAAAGTGAAACAGAGAACAAATTGGCTATGGCAACAATTTTAGACTCTTAAACTAAACTTCCAGGGATGTACTTCCACCAGGAAGGCTACAGCTCCAAAACTTCTCCAGTAGGGCCAAAAGTGAGGACCAAGTGTTCATCTGCCCAAGGATATGGGGGAACCACCATTGAAATCATCATGTAGTAGAAATTTTTAACTTTGTTAAAATTTAACTCTTAATCTTTAGGTTCAATTATAATAAAATTATTATTAAAGCAATGTTTTCTTAAAGCCTCATGGGACCTTTATTAATTTTCTCATCCTAGAGTCTATACTTGATTCAGGATTCACTAACTGAATGAATGTTTCAGCATATGACAGTAACTACATATAATAACCCAGACCCAACCAAAAAATAAACCTGTATGTATCATACTTGGCCAATGATAGTGATATTTACATGGACCATAAACTGATGCAATTATATCATAATATTCTGCATGCTAGCATCTTTACATTCCTAAGTCAGTGTTTCCCATCAAATGTCACTCAATTATAATAAATTATGATAATTAATTTCACAAGCAGACATAATTTTGAAATAATTTTTCATTGAGAAAATGTGTATCCCATGCAATTGGAACTACAAGTCATAAATACACCTGCTAATTCATTAAGAACTTGTTATTTTTTTTTGTCCAGATCAAGTGTTTTATCACCAGTTGGCTGTCAAAAGATTTATCAAGTTATTTCCATAGAAACACTACAAATTTTATGGTAGCTTTTAGAGCATTAGTCAGTACTTGTTATTATCTAAATAAGCCAGATTGTGTCCCTGAGAAATTGGAAGATCGTGCAATATAAAGTCTGCAAATAAAACACTACATCTTTAATAGAGTAATAAATCAGGCTCTTTCATGCAGCTCCTGCACTGTCTGGAGGAAAAACCCCAGGCAAAGAATTCTTGTTTCATCCTTACAGCTGCCATGTCCTCTTTATATTCAGGAAGAGATTTTTTTTTTACATTTTTTGAGTGACATGTTCTCTCAGCCCTTTGTAGTTTCTACCCTGTGTTTTACTCATAATGTCAATCTGTACACTTAAATTTAATATATAATCTCAAAAGTAATACTTAAAAGAAAATGGCAATGATTTAAGTTAGAAGGTGAAGACAGGAACTTAAGACCCCAGATCTTGATGAGTTGAAGTAATTATAATGCTCTTTATCTTTGGAAGTTTGGGGAAATCCCCTGCACATCACTAGTAACCAGGCTTGCTTTCACCATTATTTACTGATGTTAAATGCATGCCATTCTTGGAGATTTGTTTGTGTTTGTTTGTTTGTTAGTTTTGAACAGATGAGTCTTGTGATGGTTTGTATATCCTTGGACCAGGGAGTGGCACCATCTGAAGGTGTGGCCTTGTTGGAATAGGTGTGACCTGGTTGGAATAGGTGAGACCTGGTTGGAATGGTGTGTCACTGTGGGTGTGGGTATAAGATCCTCACCCTAGTTGCCCGGATGTCAGTCTTCCACTGGCAGCCTTTGGATGAAAACATAGAACTCTCAGCTCCTCCTGTGCCATGCCTGCCTGGATACTGCCATGCTCCCACATTGATGATAATGGACTGAACCTCTGAACCTGTAAGCCAGCCCCAATTAAATGTTGTTTTTTTATAAGACTTGCCTTGGTCATGGTGTCGGTTCACAGCAGTAAAACCCTAACTAAGACAAGTCTGCATGACATCACTCAATATAATTGTTTCTGTTCCCACCTATTTATCTGCAAAGTTTATGATTTCATTTCTTACAGCTAGTTAGTATTGCATAGTGTTTATGTACCACATTTTCATTATCCTTTCAGCAACTGTTGGACGTCTAGAATTCTTTGCTTTCATTTTACAGGAGTCTTGTATAGGATCCCAAAGGAGGCAGGCAACCAGGCAACTAACAGTACTACTTAGCTATAATGCCTAGGAAGCACCATGATGTAATAATTTATTGGTACAGTACTGCTGTCCATAACTTGGAGGAAACCACCCATTCTGAAATTGGACTCATGACTAGATTAACAAGAAGAATACTATGTCTGGTACTGGAAAACTAGTCAACTACTCAGGGCTTGTTAAGTCATTGTTATTGGAGGGTAATGTATAATCACTTATTTACTAAACTAGTGTAATACCTAACAATAATCTATAAACATTTTCCTTATACCCACAGCTAAGAGTAGTTGTCAACTCATCAAAGAAACTTCTCTTTGCATCAGACACAGATGAAGACTGTACTGGCTAGTTTTGTGTCAACTTGACACAGCTGGAGTTATCACAGAGACAAGAGCTTCAGTTGAGAAAATGCCTCCTTGAGATCCAACTGTAAAGCATTTTCATAATTAGTAATCAAGGGAAAAAGTCCCCTTGTGGGTCGGACCATCTCTGGGCTGGTAGTCTTGGTTCTATAAGAGAGCAGGCTGAGCAAGACAGGGGAAGCAAACCAGTAAAGAACATCCCTCCATGACTTCTGCATCAGCTCCTGTTTCCTGACCTGCTTGAGTTCCAGTCCTGACTTCCTTGGTGATGAACAGCAGTGTGGAAGTGTAAGCTGAATAAACCCTTTTCTCCCCAACTTGCTTCTTGGTCATGATGTTTGTGTAGGAATAGAAACCCTGACTAAGACACATTGGTACCATCATAGTGGGGTATTCCTGTAAGAGCCTGACCATGTCTTGGGGAGGACTATGCAGGGACTTTGGAACTTTGGGCCAGAAGATCTATTCGGTGTTAAGAGCTCTGTCAAAGTTGTGTCGGAGCTTGGAACACAATGTTGAGTACACTGCAGAAGATGGAGGCCTGGCTTGTGAAATTTCAGAGGGAAGATGAAAGTCTTTTTTCAGGGGTATTGCTAGTTTGATTGTGAAGATTATGTGGTTCTGGTTAGCTGGGGCTGAAAAATCAGCTGTGATTAACAAGATACCAGAACTACTAAAGCAAAAACGTTGCATTACTGGGACTATTGATGCTGGCTAGCTGGACTAAGAAATTAGCAGTGATTAAGAACAGACCAGCATCATTGAGGTGACATCTTCTGGAAAGTGTTTTCTGAGAGCACAGAGGTTCCAGAGATAGCCAAGTTGTACCTTGTGATGTGTCTGGACTTGGTAATGTGTGAGAGTTACCCAGGTGGTACTGGTTTTGAAGGCATGAAGGGGTCACACAGAGCAGCTGAGGCTCGGCACTGTGAGAGGCCATGAAAGGCCATTGGTGATGATGCAGACTCAGTTGCAATTCATGGCCCAGGACTGAAAGGGTCATGCAGTGTTTTGGAGATGCCAGTACCATGAGATAACCACCAAGAACATCAGCAGCAGTGGAGTAAAGGCATCTGGAGCCTAGAGGACAATGTGTGTGCTACAAAGGGCATGGCTGGAAAAGTGACCCAAGCCCTTGGAGGAGTCCAGAAGATCATGAGTTGGATCCCAGACATTGGATGGTTGGAGATTGATTTTTGCTTTTGATTGTGACTGTGCCCTGATATTTTTCCTCTTGAAGGAAGAAACTATTTTAGTGGAGCCCACAGTTAAGAAACTTTTAATTGTAAAAAGACTTTGGATTTTAAAAGAGATGGATATTTTAAAGAGATTGAAATTTTAAAAATGTGTAAAGACTGTGGGATGTTTAAAGTTATTTAGACCTTGGGGATGAATAAGAATGTAAGGGTTGAGGCTTACTAGTGATGTGTTTGTGTGTCAAGTTGACAAAGGGTCAATTTTCCTGGCTAGTATTGTGTCAATTTGACACATCTGGAGTTATTACAGAGAAAGGAGCTTCAGTTGAGAAAATGCCTCCATGAGATCCAACTGAAAGGCATTTTCTCAATTAGTGATCAAGGGGGAAAGGTTCCTTGTGTGTGGGACCATCTCTGGGCTGGTAGTCTTGGTTCTATAAGAGAGCAGGCTGAGCAAGCCAGGGGAAGCAAACCAGTAAAGAACATTCCTCCATGGCTTCTGCATCACCTCCTGCTTCCTGACCTGCTTGAGTTCCACTCCTGACTTCTTTGGTGATGAACAGCAGTATGGAAGTGTAAGCTGAATAAACCCTTTCCTCCCCAACTGCTTCTCGGTCATGATGTTTGTACAGTAATAGAAGCCCTGACTAAGACACAGACCATTGCAGAAAACCACAACCAACCAAAATGCAAGGTTGTTGACCCCAATTTTATTGTATAAATCTAGAAAACCTCCCACACCAATGGTTCAGGGAATATTGCAGAAGAGGAGGCAGTGATATTGTAAGAACCACAAGATAAAGGAGTTTACTATTAGATTGTGTTTTGTAGTAACATTAGAAAATCTACCAATAAATTCTCACAAATATGACTATACCATATAATTAATATTACCAGCAAACATGCAAAATTGTATGGGGGAAAGCCCATGAGGCCTTAACCCTACAAAAAGAACTCCAGACAAACCAAAAACCTGGAAGTGGCAGAGATGTTCCTTCCCCAGAGAAGGGAGCAGCAGTTCATCACCTAGTACCAAATGCTCAGCTGGCTACCTATATAAAAATATACAAGTAATCCCATGCACTTAAAAGCTTACATTTAGGAATATTATTTAATATATGAATAAATATTACCTTGCAATAATGATTATTGAGAACATAGGACATGAAATTTAAGAAGAGTGGAAGAAGTTTATGAAAGGCATTGGAGAGAGAAAGGGAAAGAGAGAAATGCGATAATTAAACTACAATCTCAAAACTAAACAACACAAACAATGTATTACCAGGATCTACACTTGCATGGAAATAACCTATCTATCTCATCAACTAGGTATAACTTCATGAATAGGAGTCATTATCTTTTTAAGCTCTCTGTGAGTCGGTGTCCCTAGAATACGGAATAAAATATATCCATGGAATGAGTTGCAGAGACAAAGTTTGGAGCTAAGACGAAAGGATGGACCATCCAGAGACTGCCCTACCTGCTTTAACAACTTGCTAAGATACAACAGGTCTGATCTAAATCTTTTAGATCAGCCAAAGCTCTTGCTTCATATGGGTAATGACCACCATGCAGCTCAGGATATCCCATTTCTGATCTTTTCCAGTCTCTAATATTAACAGGGATTTTACCTGGATATAATCAGGTACCACTGATGGTTCCTGTGAGCCAATCCATCACAGAATGAGTAACCTCATATTCATCTAGATTTAAAGGCCTTGTCTCACAAAGGTATGAATGGTTATGTTGCTCAGCCTTCTTGCTTCCGCAGCACTCTATTTAATCCCATGTGCCCCTTATCCCTTAGCCTTACAGGGCATGTGGTGAAGGGATCCTTCATTTGTTGTTAGAAATTGTCCCTACCTTGAACAACTCTGAAGACGAATATTCTGATTTCTATATTTTCCTGCACTAAAGCACTGCTATGATCTCCATCAGCAGGCTGGATCATGGATTTTCACTTTCACTATATTAAAGGTCAGGGCTGAGGGCATCTGCGATCACCTCTAGGTCATTCCTTTCCTCATTGCTAAATGATTTCTCCCAGGGGTTCCAGGTTTTGGGGATGCCAGGATATACTCTGTTTATTGGTTTAATGTAGGCCCTCTTCCCCTTTTGAACTCCTACCTACAAATATCAGCCAGCCAACAGTTCCATTCCATTGTGTCTTTTACCTGGTAACTATGAGGCCAGGGTTGAGCCCACTATCCTCATATCTTTCTCTTACTGCAATTCTGTTTATACTAGTAACCTATCTTGGCTATCTTCTCAGCCTTTGATATATATATATATATATATATATATATATATATATATATATATTCCATCAATTAGAGCATCCATGATGCCTCTGCTGATATGTAAACTCTTAATGTGCTAATCCCAGAGTTGGTGATGTCCTTTAATACTTTAAAATCATCTTCATATTCCAGAGAAGATAAAAATCACCAGGCATGCAAACCACCCCATATCACATGGAAGAAGGCTATCATCCTGGCAAGCCCTGGCCAGCAATCTCTGCCTGTGTGTCTGCATTTTAGTTTCATATATCACTACTCACTGTTCATGTCCATGATACTACTCCCAGTGACAAACCACTATGTCAAAATTTTGACTATACACACACAAACATACAAACACACACACACACACACACACACACACACACACACACATTTCTGCTTTTTTTCTTCATCATCCATATCAAACACAAGTCCATTGCTTTCTTTAAACTCATGACACCTTTTTATCCATATTATATCATTTATGTCAAGTGTTAGATAAAATTCCTTCCTAGGGGAGAAGGAAACAGAATTTTCTTCCATGTTCTCTATGACAGAGGCAGAGCTCTCTCCATGTTAACTTTGAGGAATCAGTGACTCACTCTGAGGAACCCATGATTGGCCTTCCTTGTAGGGCACATGTGAGGGGTGACTTATATACCTGTGGGTATTATCTCTTCCAAAGTATTCACCTGTAAATGTCTTATTCAACAGGAATGAAACTTCCCCA
The DNA here is from genome assembly GCF_000001635.26 of Mus musculus. NCBI lineage: Eukaryota > Metazoa > Chordata > Mammalia > Rodentia > Muridae > Mus > Mus musculus. The sequence goes on from NC_000075.6 coordinate 93,706,347, forward strand.
TAACTACATAGATAGAACCCCTAACTCCTAACATTCTATGTCTTATACATACTCTAGTTCCTTTCCAAGGCCATGTGCAGTATTGAAAGAGTTCCATGCAGCAGGTGTTTCATGTTTGGATACACAAGGAAGAGTTCAATGACCATACCTTCCTGGCCATGACAGAGAAACTGTCAACAAGCCAGGCTACTATGGTGGTACTTTTTTATATTATTTGCAAGGAGGTGATGCTGAACTTAAAAGACAGTGACTGTAGTTATTCCTAAAATGGACTGAAATTATACATGAGAAAATAGTGGTTTACATGGATTTGAAAGCTTGTAACTGAAAGTAGACCTGTGGCAATTTTCCTAAGTTGCTTTCGAACAATGAGTGAATATTTGTTTAATGCATTTGACTACAAAGCTTAGAAAATGAAATTTTAGGTGTAGTAAAAGATAATCATGTAAGAGTGTTAAAATAAGTAAGAAAAAAAATGAACATTCTTCAAAGAGTAAAAACAACAAAAAAAAAATAACACCTATGGGGAACATTATGGATGAATTGGTTATAGTCTATTAAAGAATCCAAGAAATCTTCAAAATTATATTTTTTTTTATACTGGGCTTTGAGACATGAGCTAATTTAAAGCATAAACCCAATAGATTTCATGAGCAATAGAATACATAAATCAAAGTTATAAAGCTCTGGATTTAGGGATCATGATTAGAGAAAATTGGGAAGTGTGTCTGTGAATAGAATACAGGATTTCACTTGCTAGGATAGTTGGTAAATGGCTCACATGGGCTAATAGCATCACCATTTGATGATTCTAAGATTGCAACATGAGTTGTGTGCAGTTAATTCATGTGCCATTAAAAGCCATAAGTTGAGGAACTGGCATACTCTAATATAAGGAAGTAGAATATATTAATTTATTATAATGATGCTTCCCTGCTCTTTCTGATTATAGTGAAAAATAACAGTATGACCAAAAAGTAGATAACTATGAATATTAAGCTAACAGTATATCATGTACATTATCATTGTCTACAAATATGTTTTTTAATTTACTAGGCATTTTACTTGGAGGGAGGAGGAATGTGTTTTAAATCACAAGACAATATATTTGGCATGCTTGGTATTTATCATATATGTACTCTGAGCTATTATTTTGATGAAAACAGATTATTTTTTGAGTGGAAAAAATCTGAGTGATGTAACTGGGAATGTAAGCTATAAGCTCCTGAAGTTCCTATGCAAAAGATAAGACTTATATAGTCATTACCCACTTAAATCAAAATCAACACTTTTAAAAATGAAATGTAGACGTTGAGAAGAAATTCCACTCATTTTGTCTCCTCAGGCATACAAAAGAATAAATAAGAGCACAAAAAAATGGAAAAGATATAAACACTCAATAATCTAATGGATTTGATGTCTTTTAATATTAAGCTACTTAGGTTAGAGATCTAATGTTTAATAAATAAAATGCAATATTTATTTATGTTGTTACATCCATAGGAGAAAATCGGGGTAGATATTTTAATACATTTTAAATCAGTAGGTAGATAAATATTATAAAATACAAATGTTATATGTGTTATGTATATAAAGCATAGAAGGTATGTAGGTATGTGTGATAAAGAAGTAGAGAGAGAGAGACAGAGACAGAGACAGAGAGAAGAGAAATTTGAGAAGATATTTGTAAGGCCCTAATATGGTTTAATTCTCACAAACACATCAGTAATTTAATGTTTAGAATATTATCACACACACTGAATAATTATGTTTACTATTAAAGAACATATAGCATTTAGTGGACAATTAATATATTTCTATCCCCACATGATCACTTAAATTCACAGTACTTTACCTTGAGTGGTAGTTTCCCCCTTGACATAAAATGCCCCACAGGAATTAAGGTTATGAGTACCTGAACACCTCTTCCTCAGAGATGATATCAGTGCCACTTTTTACTGTGGTGCTGTGGTGTGTCCTCTCCAAGGATCTTCAAAGGATCTCCACATTCCTAGCAAGAGTCACAGGATGCACCTCTGTTTAATGTGTTGATATTTGATGTCAGTCTCAATAGACTGCAGATACTGCAAGGTCAAGTACCTGACTACAATTCCTTTCCAAAGCTCAGAAGAGATTCATGATCTTCATAAAATATAATAAACTGCTGTCAAGTGAAAATATTTTTTCTCTAGAAATTCATGGATTTCATGTGAGAAAAGACATAATCATGCAAATGAATGTTTAGAATGGCATACTAGAACTCTCACACATGTACAACGATATACATGTGAACGAACAAGGACTCATGTACACATAACATACAAGCACTCATGCACATATCACATACAAGCACTCACACACACATCACATACAAGCACTCATGTGCACATCTCATACAAGCACTCATGTTCACACCACATAGAAGCACTCATGTACTCATTACATACAAACACCCATGCAGACATCACATACAAGCATTCATGTATACATCACATATACATTTGGTGGAAAAAATGTCAACTTCATTTTCAGTTGTTCTCAGTTTGTGAATTCACACTGCATAGAAGGGACTGCATTGGCTCTTATGGGAGATGCAAAGATTGGGAGCTGTGGTTCTTCATTGAAAGAACAGATAATATGGTACAGATATAAACTACGTCAAAATGCTGTAATTCAAGTTAGCACATGACAATTCCCATTAGAGTTTTCTTCCTGCTGTCTTTCCAGCCTTCTTTCCTTTTGACTTCAACATATAGTAATAAATTTATTTTATGTTGTGTGCTTATATAAAACTAAGACAAAGGTGTCAGGGGGCACTGTTGTAACTTCACAATGTATATATCTTCTAATGCCTTCTATTATTTTGTGTTTCTTTACAGTTATTCACAGGTATAGAGTCATTACCTGCCATTCACAGAACAGTCATAGCTAACATATTTAAAATGAGAAGCTATATGTGTAAGTAGACACAGCAAGAAGCCATCAAACAAGGCCACTCCGTGATAGAAAGCAATTTCTTCTCTCTCTCTCTCTCTCTCTCTCTCTCTCTCTCTCTCTCTCTCTCTCTCTCTCTCTCTCTCTCTCTCTCTCTCTTCTTTCTTTCTCTCTCTTTCTCTTTCTTTCTTTCTTTCTTTCTTTCTTTCTTTCTTTCTTTCTTTCTTTCTTCCCTTTAAGTGATTCTCATGCCTTTATTTCCTGTGGACAGGGTGTTATATACATTTTGGATATGGTTTGGGATCTAAAAGCAGATGCCTTCTATTGGCTAGGTCTGAGATGTGAGAGTTGACTCATCTGCATGTGGAGGTGCTTTGGCATGCTGTTCCTACAGGACTGATTGTCTAGGTCTTCTCCATGAGATGCTGTGGTCACCTGTCATGGACTTGGTCAGGAGTAGGTGAAATGTCTACAATTCTTTGTCTTTTTTTTTTCTTTTTTTTTTTACTAGACATTTTTTTTCATTTACATTTAAAATGCTATCCTGAAAGTCCCCTACACCCTCCTCCCCGCTCTGCTCCCCAACCCACCCACTCCTGCTTCCTGGCCCTGGTATTCCCTTGTACTGGAGCATATGATCTTACCAATACCAAGGGCCTTTCCTCCCATTGATAGCCAAATAGGCCATGCTCTGCTACATATGCAACTAGAGACACAGCTCTGGGGGATCCTGGTTAGTTCATATCATTGTTTCTCCTATAGGGTTGCAGACCCCTTCAGCTCCTTGAGTACTTTCTTTAGCTCCTTCACTAGGGGCCGTGTGTTCCATCCAATAGATGACTTTAGGCATCCACTTCTGTATTTTCCAGGCATTGGCATAGACTCACAGGAGATAGCTACGTCAGGGTGCCTTCAGCAAAATCTTTCTGGCATATGCAATAGTGTCTGGGTTTGATGGATGCATATGGGATGGATCCCCGGGTGGGGCAGTCTCTGGATAGTCTTTTCTTCCCTTCTGTCTCAGCTCTGAACTTTGTCTCTGTAACTCCTTCCATGGGTATTTTGTTTCCCATTCTAAGAAGGAGCGAAGTATTCACACTTTGATCTTCCTTCTTGAGTTTCAGGTGTTTTGCAAATTGTATCTCAGATATTCTAAGTTTCTGGGCTAATATCCACTTATCAGTGAGTGCATATCATGTGTATTCTTTTGTGATTGTGTTACCTCAGTCAGGATGATATTCTCCAAATCCATCCATTTGCCTAAGAATTTCATGAATTCATTGTTTTTAATTGCTGACAAGTACTCCATTGTGTAAATGTACCACATTATCTGTATCCATGCCTCTGTTGAGGGACATCTGGGGTTTTTTCTAGCTTCTGGCTATAATAAATAAGGCTGCTATGAACATAGTGGCTCATGTGTTCTTATTACAAGTTGGAACATCTTCTGGGTATCTGCTGTCACCTGAATTTTTGATCTTAGCCATTCTGACTGGTGTAAGGTGGGCTCTCAGGGTTATTTTGATTTGCATTTCCCTGATGATTAAGCATGTTGAACATTTTTTCAGGTGCTTCTCAGCCATTCAATATTCCTCAGTTGAGAATTCTTTGTTTAGCTCTGTACCCCATTTTTAAAATAGGGTTATTTGGTTTTCTGGAGTCCATCTTCTTGAGTTCTTTATATATATTGTCCTGGATTTCCTGTATGTTTTGGGTTAGGATCTTTTTGTTTTTTTTTGGTTGTTGTGTCCATGTTCTCTATAGAATCTTCTGCACCTGAGATTCTCTCTTCCATCTCTTGTACTCTGTTGCTGATTTCTTTCCTAGGGTTTCTATCTCCAGAGTTGTCTCCCTTTTTGTTTTCTTCATTGTTTCTACTTCCCTTTTTAGATCTTGGATGGTTTTGTTCAATCCCATCACCAGTTTGTTTGTGTGTGTGTGTGTGTGTGTGTGTGTGTGTGTGTGTGTGTGTGTGTGTGTTTGTAATTCTTTAAGGGATTTTTGTGTTTCCTCTTTAAGGGCTTCTACCTGCTTAGCAATGTTCTTCTGTATTTCTTTAAGTGAGTTATTAATGATTCCAAGATTCTGGGTGTGCCAGGGCCTGCCTTTGTCCTTTGACCCTGTTGCTGCTGGCACAAGACCCTCTGGGTATTTTTTGGAACTGATGTTGCATTCCACTCACCAGTGATCTCAAGATCCAGGGTGTGCTAGGTTACATGCAGCGTGGAGAGTCCTCTGTGGACCTTGAGGCCCTCTGCTGAGATTGCACCCAAGATGGTGCAGGGGTAGAAAAGCAGTTTCTTAAGAGTGAACCCTATTCAGATAGCATAAGATAGCACCAAGTTCTATGGATATCTGGCAGAAGAAGAAAGCCTGAAAGCTGGGACAGCCATGTAGTTAGCATAGGTACTTTCAGACAGGTTGGGAGCTGACAGTTGCAGTTATGAACATTCCTTCAGACATTAAGAGCTCCTGAGAAAACCTTTAGAAGATAGGATATCCCCATAAACATACACAGTCAGCACTGCCATTTTGGAACCTATTTTGTGGCTTAACATCCCCTCCTTTTGTTGATGATCAGGACTGATGGCATTCCTTTGGCTATTTCTAGCTTAGATGGGATGTTAAATGAGGTTCTGAAATGGTGGCCCAAAGCACGACCTGAAGCCAGCAGACCATGTTGGAAGACCTGAGGAAATTCAATTGGAAACATCTGGTTCACCAGTCATTTGGGTCAGTTCACTCATTGCTTCCTGAAAAAAAAATCTGCTGACTAAACAGAGGATAATAATTACTATGAGGAGACTAGAGATTAGGGAGCCAGGAAGAGGCAAAAGGCAAGAGCCTGTAGAGACCAAAGTTCAAGTCCCATATTGGAGTCAGTTCCCAGGGGTTCAATTCTGTGTCTGAACTCATGTAGCTTTTTATTTCATTCTTCTTCTTGGCCAGATTTATTTACACAGCAACAGCATTCTTCATTAAGAAGGAGACAAGTTCCTCCTCTCTTGTCACTCACCAAGTCAAGAACCTTTCAGTTCTGTCAGACTGCCAAGACTATGGGAGGTGACTATGGTTTGGGATTAGCAGTGTTGAAATAGATTCCTGGACAGTGTCCCTTATCTGAGTGGAGATCAGCTGAGATAGATACAGAACACAACACAATGAACTTTTGGGAAAAGCTGGTGGAAAGGTGAGTAGGCATGCAAAACAGAGAGGTGGTGAGAAAGACAGATTCAGAATCTTGAGTTGAATGTGATAAATTAGCAGAGCCCAGCAGAAACAAATGATGCGTACCACTGGAAAGCTGAGTTGGCAGTATGGCTCAGTTAAAGGAGGAACCAGTTTCCCAAAGAAGGCCACAAACACACCTTCTAGATTTGGCCACCAAATGTAAGAAGACCCAATGAGAAGCCATCAAACAAAGTCACTCTGTCGACAGAAAAGCAGTTCATTTCGAGAAAAAGGCTGCTGGGTTGCCCTGGATAATGGAAGATGGTGCCCAGTTGTAAAGGTTTGTTGGGTTTAGGGGAACGGCACCTTGAAAGCTGGAATCGTCAGAAGGTTAGCATGGGGACTCTCAGATGGATACTATTAGGATGGTTCAGCCAGCCATTAAGGGCTTCTGAAAAACACTTTACGTTTCTGTTTCCTACCAAAACCCAACCCAGCCAGCTCACAGGGTAGTATATAGGTTTGCAAAAGGGTACGGGAGGGAAAAATGCCTGATCTGGTCCAGTCTGACCAGAGATATATAGTGTTGCATCTGTTCAAAGGAATATGTTATCAATTCATTATTTCTTCATGTGGTTGTGTATTGAGATCACATTGCTAAATTATTGCATTAGATACTCTTTCAGTGAAGATGTCCTCCTCAGAAGGTGAAGCAGGCAGGTGAGACAGATCACCTTCAGACATGGGCAACCAGGCCCATTTCAACCTGAGTGTTACAGACGTCATATCAAATTTTGTGTCTTATGATGTGAGATGCTTGGGAAATCCTGCCCTCGGGACTTGTTTGGCATTAGAAATACAATTATCTCTCTTACATTCCTCAGTGAGCAGCTTAGGGCAGGTGACATTTTAGGAGCCCTGTCAATCAGGACTAGTGCATAAACTGTGACTCATACCTTGTGACACTGTGTATTCAAGTAAAACTTTTTCAGAAAATCAGAGCATGACTTTAAAAGAAGTGCTTCAGGGTAGCTAATATTTTGCAAGTGGCTGTTTTAAGAACATTGACAGACTTCCTAATGGTTTCTACAGTATGCTAGTTTTAAATTAAAATGAGTATCTCTGAGTTAGATGAAATGCCAAGATTTTCTAAGCGAATATCTCATAAAATAAATTATAAAAAAAAAAAAAACTCTTGCTAAATGTTGGTCTTTCTGAAATGAAATGATATTATGCCATTTGCAAATAGTGAAGTATAGTGCATCATAAAATAATAATAATGCAAAAACTGAACCATCGTTCTCAAACAAACCTGCATAGATTTCCCAAATATAATCCTTAATATCACATAGAAAGAAGAAACATAGCTTATAGTTATCTCGATTAATATTCGTGTTTTCAATATATCCCTTATTCAGTAAAGGATTATTACTTTCACCAGCTAAAGAAATGAAAGTAAAAGATTCTAATTATAACTCTTGCCTATTATTCAGAGCAAGTACTTTCATCTTCACATATAGATTGCAAGGTGACTTTAGTATTATTTTCAAGAAACTCTTATTCCTTTAGTCAATGCAATACATTGCATGTGGATAATTACATTTTGGTAGTCATGGCAGTTCTCATTACTTATCATCATCTTTAAAGGATAATAAATTTCAGATGAATGGATGGCTGAATAAAGTACAAGATGAAAGTTGTAGGGAGTTTGCATGAAAATGTAAGTGGGTATAGTTAGAGATAACTCTGCCATTTTACAAATTCAATGTACTTATGAAGATGATAGTGTTCTTGCTCCGCATGCTGAGATAAGCAGCTGTACTGTATTTCTGAAGTTTCAAACAAATATTATATCCTGTACGCCTTACCAACAGCAAATCCTACAATAAATAAATAAATAAATAAATAAATAAATAAATAAATAAAACCCCACCTCTCTGGAAAGTGTCTAATTTACATTTTGTTTGCATCAAACCTTCTCTTAGAATCCCCCAATTCACATCAGAGTACTAAGCATGTGTGTGTGTGTGTGTGTGTGTGTGTGTGTGTGTGTGGAATTGCATGCACACATTTTAAAGATGTTGGATTTGTAATTTTAGAGGCATAGATGACCATTCTGGCTTTACTTTACATATTCAACTGTCAGCATGTTTTGCTGAGTCCTCTTTGAATCCTTTTTTTTTTTTTTTTTTTTTTTGAAAATATATGTTTTTACACTGTTACTTTCTGCGGTGGTTTGAATATGAAATTCCATCCCAAGGCTTATGTTTCCAACTGTTTTCTCAGCATCAGTTTGGTCTTGGAAGCTTTAGGAAGTGAAGTCTCACTGGAGGAATGAAATCATTAAATTCAGGCATTTGGCAGGATGACTTACATTTGACTTTTTGTCTACTTTTTATTTTTTTAGTCTCCATTATGTGACATCTTCCTTTTTATGTTCCACAAACCTTCTGAAACTGAGTATTAAGGAACAAGTCATCATTTTAAGTTGTTTACATCAGATATTTTGCTACAAGATTTAAAGCAGTTGGACATCATAGCTCCAACTCTTGTTCTCTAAATATCCATGTAGTTACAAACATTTCCTTAGGTACATGGACAGAGATGTTATTTTGTTTTTTTTTTTTTTGGTTTTTTTTTTTTTTTTGCTTTTTTTCCACAGTCACATGTCTAACTACCTAAAATATTGTTTATATAAAAAATGAGCACCAATATACAAAACCACACAAGAAATTACTCGGCCATAAAAATTAATTTGTAAATCGCAATATTTCCTTTCACATGCTCAGGTGGCTTGTACACTTCTTGCACTAATTATTTTGGTGTAGGACTACTCCAACTGAGTCTTTATCATGGGAGCTTAGTGGGCGTGTATAAACATGAGTCTACTTACTAATCAATCACAGAGTATAGTGAAGGAATGGATAGACCACAGTTTGAAAATGAACAAAAACTTACTATCAGAAAATCTCAAGACAACAGCTATATTTGTCATCCTGTGACTTTATTAACAATCAAATTATTCAAAGAGCAGGAAAGCAGAGGTAAAGGACAGACACCACTGAGTTTCCTGAGTCTCATTGCACTCATCCCCCATCCCCCATGTTTTATTCCTGACATTCAAAATGCTGCCTATACAACATCAGTTTCACAAAATGAGCTATATCAGTGATGAATTGTCTGTGTTTAATGTTTTAATAATTATTTTGGAGATATGATGTTCTCGAGCACATCCTGGTTCATAAATCTACAACTGTGTTTTTATTTATTGTAAGTAGGTTATACAGCCCAGGTAGTCCTGTGTGTTCCTTAGGTGTCAACTATGCTTGGCCATTTCTTCCTTTAACTCATAAGGCACACTCCTTCCTTTGGGAGTAAGAGAAAAGAATGCTGATCATTGCTCTTTATTTTCATGAGACCATACTGAAAAACCAGCTCCTTTAGTTAGAATGATGTATTAGTGATTCTAAAAGGAAAGGAGGTAACTCTACAGCAAGTACTTCTAGATTCATCCATGAATTGTACCATATAATTCATGTAATCTGCTGGGTGTTTGAACACCTCAGGAAAATTAAAAGTCCAAAACTATTCGTTCTAAAAATCTGCTTGTAAATTTTCATGTGGCAAGAAGCTAAACAACCAAAGGGAACATAGGAAATCAATAAATACAAAATTATTAGGACTGGGGGAGTAAGACCCATTGTGGTGCTCTGTTTCAATATAAACAATTTACAAATAGCTAAATTTTCTTCTGGCTGACCTTATTATTATTTTTTTAAATTTTTTCTCTTATTTTTTATTAGGTATTTTTCTCATTTACATTTCCAATGCTATCCCGAAAGACCCCCATACCCACCCCCCCCAATTCTCTACCATCCCACTCCCCCTTTTTGGCCCTGGTGTTCCCCTGTACTGGGGTATATAAAGTTTGCAAGTCCAAAGGGCCTCTCTTTCCAGTGATGGCTGACTAGGCCATCTTTTGATGCATATGCAGCTAGAGACAAGAGCTCTGGGGTACTGGTTAGTTCATATTGTTGTTCCACCTATAGGGTTGCAGATCCCTTTAGCTCCTTGGGTACATTCTCTAGTTCCTCCATTGGGAGCCCTGTGATCCATCCATTAGCTGATTGTGAGCATCCACTTCTGTGTTTGCTAGGCCCCGGCATAGTCTCACAAGAGACAGCTACATCTGGGTCCTTTCGATAAAATCTTGCTAGTGTATGCAATGGTGTCAGCGTTTGGATGCTGATTATGGGGTGGATCCCTGGATATGGCAGTCTATACATGGTCCATCCTTTCGTCTCAGCTCCAAACTTTGTCTCTGTAACTCCTTCCATGGGTGTTTTGTTCCCATTTCTAATAAGGGGCATAGTGTCCACACTTCAGTCTTCATTTTTCTTGAGTTTCATGCATTTAGCAAATTGTCTCTTATATCTTGGGTATCCTAAGTTTCTGGGCTAATATCCACTTATCACTGAGTACATATTGTGAGAGTTCCTTTGTGATTGGGTTACCTCACTCAGGATGATGCCCTCCAGGTCCATCCATTTGCTTAGGAATTTCATAAATTCATTCTTTTTAATAGCTGAGTAGTACTCCATTGTGTAAATGTACCACATTTTCTGTATCCATTCCTCTGTTGAGGGGCATCTGGGTTCTTTCCAGCTTCTGACTATTATAAATAAGGCTGCTATGAACATAGTGGAGCATATGTCCTTCTTAACGGTTGGGGACATCTTCTGGATATATGCCCAGGAGAGGTATTGCGGGATCCTCTGGAAGTACTATGTCCAATTTTCCGAGGAAACGCCAGACTGATTTCCAGAGTGGTTGTACAAGCTTGAAATCCCACCAACAATGAAGGAATGTTCCCCTTTCTCCACATCCTCGCCAGCATCTGCTGTCACCTGAATTTTTGATCTTAGCCATTCTGACTGGTGTGAAGTGGAATCTCAGTGTTGTTTTGATTTGCATTTCCCTGATGATTATGGATGTTGAACATTTTTTCAGGTGCTTTTCTGCCATTCGGTATTCCTCAGGTGAGAATTCTTTGTTCAGCTCTGAGCCCCATTTTTTTAATGGGGTTATTTGATTTTCTGGAGTCCACCTTCTTGAGTTCTTTATATATATTGGATATTAGTCCCCTATCCGATTTGGGATAGGTAAAGATCCTTTCCCAATCTGTTTGTGGTCTTTTTGTCTTATTGACAGTGTCTTTTGCCTTGCTGAAGCTGTGCAATTTTATGAGGTCCCATTTGTCAATTCTCGATCTTACAGCACAAGCCATTGCTGTTCTATTCAGGAATTTTTCCCCTGTACCCATATCTTCAAGGCTTTTCCCTACTTTCTCCTCTATAAGTTTCAGTGTCTCTGGTTTTATGTTGAGTTCCTTAATCCACTTAGATTTGACCTTAGTACAAGGAGATAGGAATGGATCAATTCACATTCTTCTACATGTTAACTGCCAGTTGTGCCATTTTTATTTAATATTTTATTAGTGAAATAATCGGGAGCTGTTCTGGTAAAAATAACAACTCTTTGTAAATATATATTCATTAATTTAAAATTAATATATCACTTATTACACAAATCTACTTTATATGAGCCTATAAAGTTAAGACAAGATCTCACCTGAGAATGTAAAAATTGTATTCCCCTCTCGCAATTTTAACAAGTCTGTACAAGACCTGTATTAGAACTGTTTTCCTATTTGCAGTGAGGTAAAAAGTAACAATACATGACTTCAGCTTTTTTTTTTCCAGCATACTGGCTTATTCTGTTTTTATTTAATTAAGTGTGTAAAGTACAGGGTCTAGAGCAGGTGTTTAGTATCTATGGGTTGGGACCTTTTTGTTTGGGGGGGTCACATGTCCCTTTCTTGGGGTCATATATTAGACATATACCTTACAATTCATAATAGTAGCAAAATTACAAATAGGAAATAGCAACAAAACAATTTTATGGTTGAGGGTTACCACATGAGAAACTATGCTAAAGAGTCTCAGCCTTAGGAAGTCTGAGGAGCATTGGTCTAAAGAGATGGCTCAGCTGATTAAAACACTTGTCCTTGCATGCACCCATTTCCAGGGTATCCAAAACCACCTTCTAATCTCTGAATGCACAAAGTGTGTATTTGGAATGCAGGTACACATTCAGATAAAACATTTATTCACTTAAAATAAATAAATTTCAACATGAATGAGTTTTAATTGTGTTTTACATTGAATTCCTAGACATGTTTCATCATATATAACTTATAATTGCTCCCATACTCTGCCACCTTCATCCATATTTAGATGGTTCTCTTCTTCCACCATAAAAGAGAAAGCATCAAATATGCTATCTTTGTCGCACACACTTTTATATCTGTTGTTTCCCAACTCTACTGCTTCCTTCAGACTTCTGTTTTCTCCACAAATCAGCGCGCGCGCACACACACACACAGACACACACACACACACACGCTTTCTCAATATGGGAGAAACCATGTAAACTTCAATCCATTTTCTTACAAATGGCAAAACTCGATACTGAATAAACCTCAAGTCATTTGTCTCAGTTCTTCAGCTGATGGACTTATAGGCTGGTTGTATAGCAATTCCCGTACCTGCCAGCATCCCTGTTGGGTGCTGGTGTAGATTCCATGTTGGTCCACTAAAGAAGATTGGAGATGAGTCAGATAACCTTTCTATTTCTATGTTTAGGAATCTACACAGACTTCCATAATGGCCACATCAGTTTACAGTACAACTTGAGATATATACAGGAAGCTACTCTTTCTTACATACTTGTCAACTTCTGTTTAATTTATTTTCTTGACAACAACCATTCTGATTGGGGTTAAAATTAAATCCTAATGCAGCTTCAATTTCTACTTTGCTGATGACTAAGATGCTGAGATTTTTTTCAGACATTATTTGCTATTATCATTCTTCTGAGAACTGACTGATAAATTCATTTGGCAACATACTAGCTAAAATGTGTGATTTAGCCACTTTTATTTCTACAATTCTTATTTATTTATTTGAGAAATAGACATTAAACAAAGTACAGAAAATATCTTTAATGGATTCTCTAAATCATTAATAATAACACAATAAATGCAATAACCTGTCTTTTCCATGAATTGAAAGAATTATGATCTAAATAGCTAAATTATGAAAGGTAACTTGCAGATTTTAGACAATTCCTATTAAAATCTTAATGGCTTTCTTCAGATAATGAATGTCTATGTCGAGGCACAAAAGTCCTGTAATAATCAAAGCAATTCTAAGCAGAGAGAACAATGGTAGAGATATCATAACTGGTGATCTTATCTTATAATACAGAGCCATAGCAACATTTTAATAATTTTATTATATAGTTTTATAAACCATATACCTATTTCTTGTCTGTAGCTTAAGTTAGCTGCTAACACTCTTTGTCTCTGAGATGACACTGACCTGGTCTTCCTGATGCCACATCTTTATTCCTGGGATTAAAAGTATCCCTAACCATGTCTGTTTATATATGGTACTTGTATTGGATTGAAGGCTTTTTGCTTTCTAGACAAGCACATTACCATTGGAGCTTCTTCATTAGATCACAGCCTCCTAAATTTTACCATAAATGTTGAAAATCTTGTTGACAAAATAGGGAACTAAAACAATCATAGTCAGATATTGCCAGGTAAGAAAATGCCAACATGTAACAGAATAAAATTAAAGATGATTTACAGAGGAAAAAAACATTAAATAAAATTCAACAATTGGGAAATTTTATAAACATATAGGTTATTGAAAGAAAATGAACAAAGAATAAATACCCTCTGGGTATTTTGTTGTTTTTGTTTTGGGTTTTTTATTTCTCTTTTTGTTGTTGTTGTTTAAGAAATAGAGGGCCAAAGGGATCTGCAAACCTATAGGTGGAACAACATTATGAACTAACCAGTACCCCAGAGCTCTTGACTCTAGCTCCATATGTATCAAAAGATGGCCTAGTCGGCCATCACTGGAAAGAGAGGCCCATTGGACACGCAAACTTTATATGCCCCAGTACAGGGGAACGCCAGGGCCAAATAAATGGGAATGGGTGGGTAGGGAAATGGGGGGTGGGTAATGGGGGACTTTTGGGATAGCATTGGAAATGTAATTGAGGAAAATATGTAATAAAATATTTAAAAAAAAACAGTACAACTGAAGGCTCTAGAACCAAAGGAATAAATCACACCTAAAAGGGATAGATGACAAGTAATCATCAAACCCTGGGCTGAAATTAATAGAATAATCAATCAATCAATCAATCAATCAATCAATAAAAACAATACAAAGAAAAAAAAAAGAATTAGAGGGCCCTGATATAGCTCTCTTGTGAGGCTATGCCAGTGCCTGGCAAATACAGAAGTGGATGCTCACAGTCATCTCCTAGATAAAACACAGGGCCCCCAATGTAGGAGCTAGAGAAAATACACAAGGAGCTGAAGGGATCTGCAACACTATAGGTGGAACAACAATATGAACTAACCATTACCCCCAGAGCTCGTGTCTCTAGCTGCATTTGTAGCAGAAGATGGCCGAGTCAACCATCATTGGGAAGAGAAGCCTCTTGGTCTTGCAAACTTTATATGACCCAGTACAGGGGAAGCACCAGGGCCAAGAAGTGGGAGTGGGTGGGTAGGGGAGTGGGGCAGGAGGGGTGTATAGGGGACTTTCAAGATAGCATTTGAAATGTAAATGAAAGAAATAGCTAATAAAAAATTGAAAAAAAAAAAGAAAAAAATCTAGATGGTCAAAAACAATAATAAGTAAACAAAATAAAATCAAGCACACTACTTTAGCTAAAATACTGTGTGGTGAGGCTTGAGAGATGGAGTAACAGTTAAGAGTACTTGCTACTTTTTGCAGAGGATCCAAGTTCCTAGTACCATCTGGTATCTCATAACCATAACTCCAGTTTCAGGTACCTGATGCAATCTTTTCACCTCTGTGGACACTCCACACACGTGGCACACATTCTACATGCAGGAAAATGTTTATAAACACAAAACAAAAGATAATATATCTATTAAATATATATTATATAAAAAACAGAAACAACAACAACAAAAAGAATTAGAAGGTTGAGAATGACAACCTCTAAAAACTACAACCAGTGAAGTCTTTGCTTTGGAATAAAATAAAGGGAAATAAAGACAGCAAAGAAACAAAACAAAAAGATGACGGAAGAAAGAAAATTATATAATTTTTAAAACGGGCAAATATTTAGAATTGGGCAGGTTATGCTGCTTTGAAGGCAATATAGGCAGAGATTCCTCAATGCTTTATAATGTGAATTTCCAAAAGGTATAGTTTATATGTTCAAATAGGCTCAGCATTCTGTTTGATGATAAGAGTGCTCTACAACATTAAATTTAAAGGCCATCATATGAAAAGAAGGAACTGGCATATACTGTTTTGCATTCTACAGCCATTTCTTCCCTATGCTGTTAGAATCCTTTTGCTCAGAAGCTTTTCACCTTTATACAATCCCATTTGTTAATTCCTGGTGCTATCTTTTAGAATACTGGAATTTATTTCAGAAACTTCTTACCTATGCCTATATCTTAAAATGCTACATTTTCCCTATACCATTTGTTAAAGGAGCTGTCTTTTGTTTAGTGAAAATTTTTGACATCTTTGTCAACGGTATGTAGCAATTTCCTCTGAAATGTAGCATTTCATCTTGGACGGAAACTTGTAAAGGCTCAAAAGAACTTCCAAAGAGACTTTTATTAAAATTATGAAAGTAAACAACTTACAAGTGTCAGGAAGATGATGAACTTTACCAAATTCGCAAATACCCTTTTCCTCAAAGTTATATAAGCATTAAGAACTTTATAGCAGACATTCTCCAACCTTTGAGCTACATTCATACTGTACAGAGAACATTAGTGGTGCATCATTTGTGTATTGATATCCAGCTTGGGATGTAGGGTGGCATCTCAAAAATGCAGCTGCCTTTGAATGATCCATGCTGCTGATAGAAACCTGAGTGTAACATACCTCTGTAGAACTAGTTCCAGTAAACAACTCCTCCTCCTCCTCCTCCTCCTCCTCCTCCTCCTCCTCCTCCTCCTCCTCTTCTTCTTCTTCTTCTTCTTCTTCTTCTTCTTCTTCTTCTTCTTCTTCTTCTTCTTCTTCTTCTTCTTCTTCTTTTTCTTCTTCTTCTTCTTCTTCTTCCTTATCACATCTACCTAGTGTGAAATCATCTCTTAGGTTTGACCTATATAATTAATGTGGTATGGGAGGAGATTGTCCAAATTTTCCCGGGAATATTGTCACATGACTCATCTAGCACTCATGTGAATCAATACAATCTAAGGTGAGTTTTGGAGGAGTGGTTGCATGTTCCCTGCAATGAGTGCTGACACATACACCTGATGTTAATTCATTTGAGTGTGGCATATTCATGGGACTTTTTCGAACATGTTTACCTTTCCCAATGTGCTATGAAATGGTGTGCATCATTGCTTCAGTAGTAGTAGCAGGATTTATGTGACAGCTAAGAAGATAGTAAACTGAAGGCAGGGTGTTGGTTAATAAAGTGTCTTTTGGTCAAATCTCAGGGAGGACACATTCCTCTACTAAGGATGATGTGAAATATATCCTTGAAGAATGGGGTCTACTTTGTGAGTGGAAGGATGCCCCCTCCCAAATAACTAAAGAATTAAAGAGTGTATTTTAATTCCAAAAAGTAGTTTGTATAAGAAAATATATTAAGCAGGCTGTGAGAACAATTTCATGGGACTTGTTTTATACAATTATACATGCCATTGAAATGCAGCTGCCTTTCCAGAAAAAAACTTACAAGACTATGGAAATAATAGCAAGTTGAAAAGTACATGTGGTTTTTATCTTCCACATTAGTCTCTAATGTGAACCAGGAAATGGAGAAATGGAAGTCTGAGATGGTGAGCACACTTAAAGTTTCTCAGAGTTGGCAGTGTGAAGGGTAAGGCAATTGAAGTCCAATCTATCCTGATGATCTCTTTCTGGGATATATATATTTTAAAAAATGAGTTCAGAGAGTGAGACAATGATTAAAAAGAGAGCAAGCAAAGTGGATAGAAGATACCTCCAACCCCAACCTTACAAAGAAAGAAAGGAAAATATCATAATTCAGAATATGTATGAAAATCTTCTAAAGAACACTATGATAAAATTGTTGATCTTCTTAACTGCCTAAGTTGAGAACAATTTTTAAAGAAGCATCCCCAGCACATGTATAGCAGAGAATTATCTGGTCTGGCCTCAGTGGGAGAAGATGTACCTAACTCTCCAGAGACTTGAGACCCCCCAGGGGGCAGGTGAAGAAGAGGAGCATCCTCTCAGAGACAGGGGGAGGAGGAATGGGATGAGGAACTGTGGGAGAGGGGGCCGAGAGAGAGGGAGCAATTGCCAAATTGTTTATATATATATATATATATATATATATATATATATATCAGTAAATAAAATATAATATATATATATATATCAGTAAATAAAATATAAAAAGAAAAAGACGAAGATGAATATGACTACCAAGACAACGATGATAGAGAAGAAGGAAAAGGAGGAGGAGGAGGAGGAGAGGAGGAGGAAGAGGAGGAGGAGGAGGAAGAGGAAGAGGAAGAGGAAGAGGAAGAGGAAGAGGAAGAAGAAGAAGAAGAAGAAGAAGAAGAAGAAGAAGAAGAAGAAGAAGAAGAAGAAGAAGAAGAAGAAGCAGAAGCAGAAGCAGAAGCAGAAGCAGAAGCAGAAGCAGAAGCAGAAGCAGCAGAAGCAACAGAAGCAGGCAGGAGGAGGAGGAGGAGATGAAGAAGAAGAAGAAGAAGAAGGAGGAGGAGGAGGAGGAGGAGGAGGAGGAGGTAGTATAAGGAGAGCTTGTCTAAGATGTATGGTCCATATGGCTCTAGACTATGGGGCCGTATAGGCTCAATATAAATGCCTTGCATGTGAAGAATCTGTCATGTAACTACTTACTCTTAATTGACACAAAATCTACAGAACTTGAAGAAAAATGAGGGAAACCTGTCCCTGCTGGATTGGCTCATAGGACCCATTAGATGTAGATTTGGATATTACCAGCTGAGGTCCTCATCATTATCAATATCTGCAAGACAATATTCTCAGGATGACAAGTATTAGAAAATTGGTCCTTGTGTCTCAGTTTACCAAATCAGATAGACTGGGTTCACAGTTAAGAAAAAGTTTATTCAGCATATATCTTGGGAATAGTCTGGTGTTTTCTTGTGTTTCTGAGCCCTGTGGTAAATTATGATATTTATGAGATAGTGGAGACTCTGGTAGATCTAAAAGATATTAAAATTGTAGATTGAGTTATAATGTGATAAAGCAACTAATAGATGGTGCAGTGAAGGCAAAGTCTTTAGGCTCTCAGAAATAACGAACTGTATTTAGTGCCAAATTAGATATCATGATAGAGTGAAAACCTTGGTGTTGAAGAAGATCAAAAAACAAGAGAGTCCTGCTGAGATCCTCAGAGTGTGGAGATACATGGATCCCCAATGTAGAATATCAATTCAAAGAGGCCTGATGGTGTAAGGAAAATATTTATAGATTATAGAAATCTAGGGCTAGAGAGGATTGTAATTAACATATAGACTGGCATATATCTAATACTGCTCTTTTAATAAAATAATTAATAGACATAGTGAAATCTTTTATACTGTATTATCTATTGCCAATATTTCTTTTCAGTATCCTCTTAGCTGCCCAAGACAATCATATTGATATCGATTGGATGAGGATCAACCTTCTAAGACCTTGCCCACATTCAGTAAAATCAGGCTTTGTTGCATAATTCCTATCTTTGAGTGTTTTGTTGATTTGTAATAAATTGGAAAGAACTGCCTCAGGAGGCAAAGGTTCTTAGATAATAAGCTTGTTGTCAGGATTTTTTCCTAATAATTGTTTTCCAGAGAAGACTTTCAAATAGTAAGGCCTATTTCCCTAGTGTTGGTTTCACTTCAATTAGATGATGTCCTAATACTAAGGAAGTTACATGAATTGATTGCAGAACAGAGAAATCCAGGCCAAGACTTAACTAATAGCTTTCTCCTTTCTGAGTGTCTTTTACAATGTTCTGAGATACGTGCAAGTAGCTAGGGATTGGTCAGCAAATGTCTCAAAAAACTACAAATTCTGCTTGCTATAGTATCAAACTAACAAGAAACATGTGAATCTGGGCCAATATTGGTATAGATGTTTTGGTGTTAACCAACACTTTCTATTTGAATTTAAGGGCCATTCTGCAGGAAGAATTTCTGATATTGTGAACCAAGAAAATAATCCATGCCTTTGGTGTAATAGATTCCATTGGGGCAGTAACTACTATTTCTTTATTAAGGACTTTATTAAAGACGTGATGTAACCATCAAATTGCCCTCTAAATGTGGTTGCACACATAGATCACGATTATCAGCCACGATTGGTCATGAAAGGAAACTACCCTTTAAAATGTGGTATACTGTAGAGATATACTTAATGTCCTCTGAACTCCCTGAGGTGAAATAATTACTATGGATTGGTAGCTCAAAGCTAATACTTAGATAGGCATCTATATCATCAACAGCAAAGTTCATGTGACATTACAGCAGAGGATCAAAATATGTATGAGCTGGAGAAAGATGTTGAGTGTTATGTAGTTATTTCTTCTGAACTAAAATATTTCATGCTGGAGAGAAGCATGTTAAGTCTCAGGATGTTTTCAAATGAAACTTTTAAAGTTTAAAGAAGTCCTAAAGAAGGCTAATTAGATTCAGATAGTTCTTCATCTTTGTGCAGAGAGCTCCAGCGATGCACCTTCTGAGAATGTGCACCAGGTTGTAGTAGGCATTTCATTTCAGTGATTAATCTGTCTTTGTATTACCTGTGCTCCTGTGAGTAAATATTCATCTATATGACTGTAAGTAACAATAATAAACTCCTTTTATTATTTGGTTTATCATACATATGCTAATCAGAGAGGGTAGACTTTTGTCCCCGTCTTAACACACACAAAAATAATGTCATGAAAAAGGTGAAATTTCAGGTATTTGTATGTGTGGAAGTTTATTTCTAGTCACTCTATTTTATTCCATTTACCTGTTTATTTTCTGCAAGTAGCATGTTTTCTTTTTTTTCTCATGACTGTGTTATTTCTATGTAAGATGCTTTAACTGCTTAGGGTTCCATTTTTCCATGCCTGTCTATATACTTAAAAGACTTGCTTGTGCTAAGTCCTACAGAAGATATATTTGATCATCCACTTTTATTGTTGAACTATTAAAAAAGAAGAAATGGAACTATTCCAGATGAATGTATAAAGGTAAAGTAGTATGAGCACTTGATGGAATCATTTAACCTTAAAGAAAAGTGATATATCAGAGGAAAAAAAATCTATGGAACTTGAAATTACTAAGGTAAACAAAGTAGCATAGACTCAGAAAGCCAAATACTACATCTTTCCATCATATGGAGATTCTAGGGAATCTAGGCTTTAATAATCACCCCACACACACACACACAAACAAACACACACACACTAAATATATATATATATATATATATATATATATATATATATATATATATATATATATATATAGTGTATGTAACCAGAAAAGGACCATAAAAAGAGAAAACAAGATCTTTAGCAGTAAAGCATAAAAAAGTACAAAGAATAGGACTGAAATAGACAAAATTTACTTGTGCTCTATTTTCATTTCAATTGTAGTAAAATACCAAAACAGAAAGCGACTTTAGGTGAAAAGTTTTACTACAGCTTACAATTCCAGGTTATATTTTATCACTGAAAAAAATGTCAAGCCATAAACTTCAAGGAACTAATCACTTCCTATCCACAGTCAAGAGCATAGTGAAATGAATTCATGCATGCTCACATGCTTTCTTGTACTAAAATTAATTAAATTTTGGTTATGTCAAGTTGATAATTAAAGCTCACTATCACATGGGTCCGGTAATGCAGGAAGACAACCAAATATTACCTAGGTACAGTGTACCAGTGAGAAAATTTCTACATTAAGTTAGCATGAGAGTATGTTTGTGAAAATTATCTTAATTTAATTAATTAATATAAGACACAGATCACTGTGGGCTCCGCCATATCTTATGAAGGGGCTCTGAACCACAATATGAGGGGTGGAGAAAGTTTGAGGATTAAAGAACTAAGATCATCAAAACCAAATTGTATATGCAACCCATAATGAAAACTATCATTATTTGTGGATATTGAAAACAAAAACTAGTGAAAATTTCTTAAAAATATCTAAATTAATAGAAAATAAATAAATAAAAAGAAAGCCAAATTAACCAGAAATAATTCAGGGAAAATGAGATGATAAAGCTCATTTTTAGAGAACATCCAAACACAGAGAGGTCTTGTGGTCTGAACTACATGCAATGCCCAATAAAGTGAAGGGATCAAGAAATGGAAAATTTATGGAACATAAAAAATCATCTGTGTTAGAATATTAAAGCCATAATAAGTGAGAGATTTGAAAGTAGGTGGCAAATTATGAAGACTTGGCAAGGAAATGAACTATTAGCTTTGAATTACATAGCACCCATGGGGAGTGAATTTCTAACACTCCTAAATCCTTTCTCAAATCCAGCCTGTTAGTCTTATTTGTCTATCACTAACAGAAAAATGTTAGGTTGTGTTATCTTGTCACACGACCTAAAACACATTAACCAAAAATGCATCATTCAAAACAATCTTCATGGAATTCCAACGAAGAGCAATTTTTTCTCTTTTTCATTATTACTTTTAATCATCATCATCACCACCACTACTGTCATCGTCGTCATTGTCATCATCACATATATACACATATCTTGCCTAACTGGTCATTGTTGAGGTTTCTAGGTTTTACAGCTGAGTAGGACTATTGATTGTTTCTTTTTCCTTGGCATCTTGCAAAGTACTTGTATTGTACTATAAGGATTAGTCATCAAGGAGTTTTTCTGGTCAATTTCAGTTAGATTTCTCTAAGTTTTGCACCTAAAATATGTCCTTTACTTTAGCAATGGGTATATCCCTAGTGAAGGGTTCCATCTAAAGCCTTCTTTCTTAAATATTATGATGCTGTAACTGATACTGTCATTCATCCAGTATATTAATAAGTCATAAGGAAGCAAACATATTCTAAATAATAAAGTTCCAGATATTATAACACTGATCTACAGGTAAACACATATTATTGGGGAAAATTACTTATAAATAATATGGAAATATATCTATGTCATTGAATTTAGTGTTTCCAATGTTTTCTAATTTCATCATTCAAACAGTAAAAGATGTTCTTGGGGTTACAAAGAGTATGGTATGTCTTAGTTATCAATGACCTATCATATCAAGCTTGTTTTCTCTGTCTCACAGAATTTTGAATCTTAAAATAAAGTATCCGCAGAAAAGTTTACAGATGTATTAGGTAAGCATTGAATCTGGTAGCACCATATATAGTACCATAACCACTGCAAATAGAAAGCACCAATTGGTTAAATTCTTATAGAAATGATACTTGAAAAAGTCATAAGGAGCTGTGTGTGTGTGTGTGTGTGTGTGTGTGTGTGTGTGTAAGAGAGAGAGAGAGAGAGACAGAGACAGAGACAGAGAGAGAAAGAGAAAGAGAGAAAGAGAGAGAATATATCACAGGGACAAAGAGAGAGACAGAGAAAATGAGATTATGTCACTTAGGGAGAAAATTCTGTTTCTAAACTATGCATCAACAGTGACAAATATATCTGACATGATATACCTCTTTTTGATCTGTTGGTTTTAGAGCTCAAATAGAGGACCAAAAGAATATAGGCCACTGGGTGAACTCCAAGAAGTTGAAGGTGAATCCCTGCTGGAGACACAGAGCTCAGAGAGATCAAGATGGATCAGAACTAGAGCTCTCAATAAGACCTAGCTTTGTAAAAGTTATTTCGAGTGTCTTGGGCACTATGGTTTGCTTTTGTAGGGTTCTTCTAATATCTGCAACAGATTGACTGAAAATTAACATTTAACAGATTGTCCTGTCCAAAGAATTCTCAAGTTAAGGACACCATAATGGTTCTAGTTGATTGACCTGTGCCCACAGTCTGGAAAGACCTTTTTCAAGTGTCTCTGAAATATGTAGAATACTGTAAGAGTTTCATAGAGGCTCACAGAGACTGAACTAATAATCACAAAGTCTGTATGGGTCTGCACTTAGACGCTCTGCATATGTGTTATGAATGCATATCTTGGTTTTCTTGGTGGGACTCCTAATAATGGGAGGAAGGGCTGTCTCAGGCTCTTTTGCCTGCTTTTGGCACCCTTTTCCTCCCATTGGGTTGCCTCATCTATGCTTACTATAAGGGGAGTGCCCCATCTTATTGCAACTTGAAACATTGTGTTTAGTTGATAAGCCTGGAAGGCCTGCCCTTTTCAGGAAAGGGGAGGTAGGGAGTTAAGGGGAAGTAAAAAGAAGAAATTCCATTTGGGATGTAATATATGATAGAAGAACAAACTTTTAAGAAACTTTAAAAGTGTTTGAAAAGTAAATGTTATGTCTACCTAGATTTATCTTAAAATGCCAGCGAGTATTTGATTTGGTAGGTACCTGCTGTGATTTCGGGTTTGTTTTGTTTTGTTTTATTTTTGTTTTTGTTTTGTTTTTGTCATAAGACAAAGAATTGGACAGAGACACCTTGGTAGTAATGAGGAAAACTACAGAACTTGCTATTAAAGAATACAATACTAATAGAAAATGCAAGATAAACCAAAGAAAATTTAGAAGGGTGTGGATTTTTAGGTCATTTGCATAGTACACAGACTGTCTGGTTCATTCCTGTGAGGAACTTTCTGGTGTGTGCTCTGCCTGTTAAGTTCCAGCCTTACTCATTCTTTGTTGATAGATTGGTCCCTATGTTAAACTAGGTGCCCTTTGTAAGGTTTTTTACACTCACTTTCTGCCTTATCTTCAGCTCCATTAATATAATCTCAATTTTGAGAAGGATTAAATCATTCTCAAAACCCATAGCATTGCCCATTACAAGATCTTATCTGGTCTTTAGGCATCAAATACATATTACTGAAGAAATATTTATGAATATCTAAGACATTATTGTTTGTCCAGAATTTGACTGTTTTTATGGGCACAACTGTAAGCAAAGAATAAATATGATTGGAAATGGAGATTTTTAAAATTTCATTCATCTAAATATGACTTTATAGTATTTTCAAAGAAAAAAAGTAGAAAAATATTAGAAGGTTCTTCTATCTAAACAGCCTCCATGTAAGATCAAATAAAACCTGGCATTGTTGATTTTCTTGATTACTCAGCTGGATTCTATCATTATTGTTATTACTTCATTTTTAAATCATAGAATAATAGAATAATAGATATAGAATCTTCTAGTTCTTTGGAAAGTTAGTTATGTCAAATGATGTTTGGCTGGGGAACACGGGTGAAAAGATGCCTTGCTAAAGCAAACACATGAAAGAAGTAGACAAAGGTGAAAGGAGTTTTGATATAGCAAACACATGGAAGAACCTATGATGAAGAAGTCTAAGACCCAAAGGCAATGGGAGATGAGCCCTGAGAATTGATTTGGTTTGGTCCACCTCACTATTCTTCACTAAATACACACATGTACTGGTTCACTTTACACGGCATTGTTGAGCTCCACGTGTGGTGATGCTGCCATTGAGTGAAATTCATCCAAGAACTGCTCTTGAGGTTCCTGTGGCAGCTTGCCACATCCTAGACCTCATCTTAGGCCAGTTGGCAAGCCTGACAATTTCTTCAAGATTGAAATGCAACTGCCTGGTTCTGCTTGCTGAAAGGACTGGACTGTAGCTGTCCATTTGCTCCTGGTGTCTGCCTGCCTAGAAGACTGGTCTGCAGCTGCTGAACTGTATTGGTGTTTGCTAAGGGACTGAACTTCTGCCAAAGAAAATGGAGCTCACTCCTAAAGAATTACTGCTGAACAAATCCAGTTCCTTTACATCCTAATAACTTTTCTCTTCCACTGCCTCTGCTGGGTGGTGGGCTAGAGGACAGGTGGAACCCTTATAAAAAGTAGTTTGTAAAAAATTTATAAATATAAAATAACTTCAGGATTTAAGAAATTTCTTTCTTGTTTTGTGTGTTTGGTGTTCTAGGTGCATCTTGTGTTTGGACCCCTCAGTTTGGAGAAGTTTTCTGATCTTGCTAAAGATTTATTCTGTGCTATTGACATGGGGTTCTTGTCCCTCAGCTGTGCCTATTCTTCAAAGACAGTCTTTTATGGTGCCCTATAATTCTTGCATGTTCTTTTACTGTGTTATTAATTTTCCCCTCATATTCTTTTTTAAAATTTTATTTAATATTTTATACAATCCATATTTTATCCCCCTCCTGGTCCACCCTTCGACTGTTCCACATCCCATACCACCTTCTCTGTCTCCAGGAGGATGTCCCAACCCCCTACCCCTTCCCAACTCCCTGGGGCCTCCAGTCTCTTGAGGGTTAGATTCATCTCTCTCACTAAACCCAGACCTGGGAATCCTCTGCTGTATATGTGTTGGGGGCCTCATATCAGCTGGTGTATGCTACCTGGTTGGTGGTCCAGTGTCTAAGAGATCTCCAGAGTCCAGGTGAGTTGAGACTGCTGGTCCATCTACAGGGTTTCCCTCCATCTCAGCTTCTTCCAGCTTTTCCCTAATTCAACCACAGGAGTCAGCAGCTTCTGTCCACTGGTTGGGTGTAAATATATATATAACTGACTTGTTCAGCTGCTTTCAGGGTCTTTTGGAGGGCAGTCATGATAGGTCCCTTTTTGCGAGCATCCCATAACCTCAGTTATAGTGTCAGGCCCTGGGTCCTCCCATTGAGCTGGATTTCAATTTGGTCCTATTGCTGGACCTCCTTTTCCTCAAGCACTTCTCCATTTCCACCCCTGCAGTTCATTCAGGCAGGGACAATTATGGGTCAGAGTTTTTGACTGTGGGATGGCAACCCCACCCCACAATTGATACTCTGTCTTTCTACTGGAGGTGGCCTCTACAAGCTCCTTTTCCCTACTATAAGGCATTTCACCTAAAATACCTCCCTTTGAGTCCTGAAAGTCTCTTACCTCCAAGATCTCTGCTACATTATGGAGGGTTCTCCCATCTCCTACCTCCTGAGGTTGCCTGTTTCTATTCTTTCTGTTGGCCCTCAGGGCTTCAGCTCTGTTTCCCCCACCCAATACCTGATCAGTTTCCTCCCCACCCCTTCTGCTCCTTTTCCCATGAAGGTACTGCCCCTCCCTCCCCCTGTGATTACTTTCTTCTTCCTCCCAAGTGGAATTGAGGGAGTCCTCACTTGGGTCTTTTGGCTTGCTAAACTTTTAGAATGAGCTATAGGGAACTGCAACCCTATAGGTGGAACAACAATATGAACTAACCAGTACCCGGGAGCTCTTGTCTTTAGCTGCATATGTATCAAAAGATGGCCTAGTCGGCCATCACTGCAAAGAGAGGCCCATTGGACTTGCAAACTTTATATGCCCCAGTACAGGGGAACGCCAGGGCCAAAAAGGGGGAGTGGGTGGGTAGGGGATTGGGAGAGTGGGTATTGGGGACCTTTGGGATAGCATTGAAAATGTAAATGAGGAAAATACCTAAAAAAAAAAAAAAAAGAAAAAAGAAAAAAGAAACACAGCAAACTGGGCATAGTGGCCCATGCCTAAAATCTCAGCACTCCAGAAGGTGAAGGGGAGTTTCCCAGGAAGGATAGGTTTGAGGTCAGTTTGACTGGCTACATAATGAGATCCTGTCCAAAGGAAAAAAAAATTAACAACAAAGGATTGCAGGCATATTCAAGGCATCTGGTTGAGACTATCAAAATAACAAAAGAAATATTTGAACTTGCATGGGGGGAGAGGTTGTTTTGCACTCAAGTGTTTTGAAGCTTGCCTGGGTAGAGTTTTTGAGGTGGATATAGGCTAACAATTATGTGAACGAGTACCCAGAAAGATAAAACATAATTGAAGTTGAAAAAAAAAAAAGAATTGAAGACCCAGAAATAAAACCAACAATTACAGACACTTGATCTTGGACAAAGAAACAAAATATATAAAGTGAAAAAACAAAGTGTCCTCAATAAATGGTAGAAATGTAGAAAAATGAAAATAGATCCATATTTGTAACCTTGCACAAAGCTCAAATCCAAGTGGATCAAGAACCTCAGCATAAAATGAGATACAGTAAATTTAATAGAAGAGAAATTGGGAAAGAGCCCTGAACTCATTGGTACAGGGGTATTTTTTCTATACAGAACCCCTAATATTTACTTATATAGTCTAATCCTTCTACTTTATCATTGAATTATTTTTTGTCTTCTACTTGATCCATTCTACTAGTCAAAATTTTCCCTGAGTTTTCTAATTGGGTAATTAACAATTTCCATTTCATCTTCCTTTCAGCTTGAGTAGTCTTCTATATATCTACTTCCTTATTGAATTCTGATTTTAAATCCTAGATAATTTTTATTACGATATTTAGCCTGATATTTGTGTTGATAAACAGGAAATAATAAAGAATGTCTTATTTAAAAAGAAGCTATGAGCCGGGCAGTGGTGGTTCATGCCTTTAATCCCAGCACTTGGGAGGCAGAAGTGGGCAGATTTCTGAGTTCGAGGCCAGCCTGGTCTACAAAGTGAGTTCCAGGACAGCCAGGGCTACACAGAGAAACCCTGTCTCAAAAAAATAAATAAAATAAAATAAAATAAAATAATAAATAAAAGCTAAGATCCTAGGAAATCCAATACTTGACTATTTATCATGATAGCTACTGGAAATTATCATTCTGACAAGATCTAGGACCACCTAGGAGATGAACCTCCTAGGCAACCAATGAAGACTTACTTAGATTAGGGTTAGACTCTGGTATGCCTAAGTGGGATCATATTAGTTAGGTTAACTGAGGAGGAGGAGGGGCCAACCACTCCCTGTGGGTTGCATCATCCCATACACTAAATTTCTAGACTGAAATAAAAAGGAGAGTCAGCTGAGCACCAGCTCCATCACTCTTTGCTTCTTGACCATCAGTACAATATGAACGACTATCTTTTCAAGCTCCTGCCATTGTGACTTTACTGCTGTAAAAGCTTCTACACTCAAATTGAGAGCCAAAATGCTTTTATCATGTTATGTTATCATATATCAACAGGATGAGTAAAACAGAGAATCTGTGTCCAGACATGGGCCGTTTATTGTCATGAACTCAACCATGCAGTTCTTGTGCTATAGAACTAGCTTAGTGAGATTTTAGTCCAGAATTTTGCCTCTGCCCTTACAGCTTAAGTAAAGTTGAATTTCAAGACAAAGGAACAATTTGGTGAAGAAAATTTCAAGAAAAAAGAATTATCATGACTTGGCATATCTTCTGTCTACTGTACATGTTTACATGTACATTGAAAAAGTACAAAAAGGCATAAAGTTTTTTGAAGATGGAAAGAGCTTAAGCAAGTTGATCTTTGCAACAAAAGCACATGCGGCAAAAGAAGCCATGATTGTTAAGGAGAACCATGCTGTTCTTCACTGTCTGAGTAGGAAACAGGCCCAGAGACAATACCACACCTCTGAAAGGCTCCAACTTGTGAAAGAGTAAATGTTTTGAAAATAGCGAGTCTAAACTGAGAAAACACTGTCCTCCAAAGCAATTTATTATGGCTGAACTTGGCAGCAATATCTACATTCTATTGTTAATACAGGCATGAAAGTTACAAAACATGAGGGGCTTATGGAGCCTACTTCACAATTTCACAGAGCAGCTGAAGGCAAGAAATGTGTGTCAGAGATGCTCTTTTAAAATACTAAGTTATAAAGTTGAGGCAGATATTGCAGTTGGGATCCCAGGATTTTGGAGATGAAATGACAATTGGATGGCTACTGAGGAAACTATAGACATGGAATAAGGCAGGTCCAAAGTATATCTGTGTATACTGCACAGAGCAGAGATGGAGGGATAAGGCTACTGGAGCCCTTTGGAACCAAATTCATTCCTTCATGAGTGCCACATGCTGCCTGTGGATTTACAGAATTTGATATTTGCAATTTTGAAGTTCAGTCTCTACCTGATACAATGATTCTTCTTCTTCCCTTTTGAAAAATAGAAATGGCTTCTTTGCCACTATAGGTTACAGGTACATTATAGGTAAAAGATTTATGCTAAATCTCTGATATGATTTGGGCTTTGGACTTTTCAATAGTTTGGGAATTGTTTAAAAATGGAGGTGACTTTTATAATTATAATTATAATTATTTATAATTATAATTGTATTAAATATAAGTCTTACATTTTAAACTATGTAACTCTGAGGATACAAGTATTTCCTGCAAGATTATGGTTAAAGATAATAGATCTGATATGAAATTGGAAAGGAGTGGAGTTAGGAAGGTTAATGTTGAGTGTCAATTAGGCAGGATATAGAATCATCTAAAAGATCTGCCTCTGGAAACACAAATGGGGGAATATTTACACTATATTAGCCTGTGAGGTATTATGCTGAATAGGCCAGTTGTGGTGGGGAAAAATGCCCACTGTTGACTACACCATTTCATGAGCTAGATCCCTAGAGTGAATACAAAGGAGAAAGCAGCCATGTCTTCCCCACCATAATAGATTACTCCTTTTGAACTTTGTAGTAAAAAAGCCCTTTATGTATTAATTTGTTTTTATCACAGTTGTTTATCAGTTCATAAACAAGAAGAGTAATTATTAACTTTATGATAATATAGGCACAGTTAAATGCCTATTTAACAAAAATATCGGTCTAATATTAATCTATATTTAACTATCACACAATGGGAACTATTTTCTCAGTGAATACACTTATAAGCATCAATCAGCATCTGCATGTATTTTTTCCTTTCAATCACTCAATCACTCAAACAAGGGTATAGAAGAGATTGCCCCTCTACTGCCAAACTGTTATTTCAGAAACCTTGTCTGAACTGTTAGTAGCTTACCATACTATGGGATCTGCAACCCTATAGGTGGAACAACATTATGAACTAACCAGTACCCCGGAGCTCTTGACTCTAGCTGCATATGTATCAAAAGATGGCCTAGTCGGCCATCACTGGAAAGAGAGGCCCATTGGACACGCAAACTTTATATGCCCCAGTACAGGGGAACGCCAAGGCCAAAAAGGGGGAGTGGGTGGGTAGGGGAGTGGGGGTGGGTGGGTATGGGGGACTTTTGGTATAGCATTGGAAATGTAAATGAGCTGAATACCTAATAAAAAATGGAAAAAAAAATTGACAATCTATAAATCTAAATTACCTAAAAAGCCATTGCATTTCTTTACTAAGCATAGTAGTGTTTCTATATTGTTGTTTTGTTTTAGAAGAATATCTACACTTTATTTTATATTGTGTTAAAGAACAGTTTTAGAGAAATAACCAATAGAATCAATGTATATGTAATTATGCATGTATGTAGGTATTTATGTATATATGCATCTATCATTTCTCATACACACATACACACACATATATATAATACATATATGTATATATATACATATACATATATGCATACACAAATACATACATACATACATACATACATACATACCATACATACATACATACATACATATAGTTCATACACATTCCTTAAAGGATTGGTATTTTGATCTGGATTATGTAATTGGAGGATGGATGTCCCAATTATATCACCATTCAGGAGAGTCAGAGAATCCAAAGCTACTTATTATAAGAATTTGGAAAACTCAGAATACATGGAACCCTTATCACTTTCCAGTCCAAGGCCGAGGGCATAGAAGCTGCTCCCTTTGATGCTAATGGGATATATCTATGGTAAGAAGCTGAAGAAACTAAACTCTGTGATTGTGGAAAGGTAACAACAGCAAAGTAGAATGGTGCTCACATGCATCCTTGCCTTTCTCTTTCTCCACTTTAATTCAGCACAGTCTCGAGCCTACTAAATAATGTTGCCCACAGTTGCTGTCCTACATGTAAATCATTTCTGAAAATGCATTCACAGATACACCCATGGTGGCCTTTAACTGATTTCCATGAACCTCTCAATCAAGACAAGTTGATAACCATAATTAAAGATCACATTAATCAAATTCATTTACATCTATATAGGAAATAGGCAATAAAGATAGCAGTTAGGAGATATGAAAAAGGAATCGTGCTGGTTAGTCCTGTCAACCTGACACAAAATCAGAGTTATCTGAGATGAGAAAAGCTTAATTGAGGAATTGCCTCTATTAGATGTCCTGTGGTTAATTTTCTGAGCATATTTCGTTGATTAATGATTGATTTGAGAGGTCCCAGCAGGCCATGAGATGTATAATTCAAGGGTGGGTAGTTCAGGGTGAGCAAACCAGTAAATAGTATTAATACATGGCTTCTGATTCAGTTCCTGCCTCCAGGTTCCTGACTTACATCCCTGCCATGTCTAAATTCTATAATAGACTGTAAACTGTAAGATGAAGTAAACTATATTTTCCTCAAGTAGATCTTATCAAGTGTTTAATCAAAGCAACAGAAAGTAGGTAGAACAGAAGGTGAATACTGTATATGAAAATATGTGAGTTGTAAAATGGTAGACATAAGAATTGAAAGCGTTGGGTCCTCGTTTTACAAATTTGAATGATGGATTATAAAAAAACCTATTATTACTTATTTATTTTAAGTGCTTTGGAGAAAGATCTGTATGTCCAACTTGCTTTCTATATTTCAGTATCTATAACATTATAACTTCAAAATGCACATAGTAACTCATATTTCAGCTATCAATTTAACATAACATACCTTATATTTTTCCACTGTCAATGACAATATATTTTCTTATTCTTAAGTCCAATTGACATTTTCTGACTGTCTTAGTCAGGGTTTCTATTCCTGCACAAACATCATGACCAAGAAGCAGTTAGGGAGAAAAGGGTTTATTCAGCTTAAACTTTCACACTGCTATTCATCACCAAGGAAGTCAGAAGTGGAACTCAAGCAGGTCAGGAAGCAGGAGCTGATAGACAGACACTGAGGGATGTTCCTTACTGGCTTGCTCAGCCTGCTCTCTTATAGAATCCAAGACTACCAGCCCAGAGATAGTCCCACCCACAAGGGGCCTCTCCCCCTTGATCACTAATTGAAAAAAAATGCCCCACAGCTGGATCTCATGGAGGCACTTCCCCAACTGAAGCTCCTTTCTCTGTGATAACTCCAGCCTGTGTCAAGTTGACACAAAACTAGCCAGTTCAATTGACCCCTTGTCAACTTGACACACAAACATATCACTAGTAAACCTCAAGCCTTACTTTCTTATTCATCACCAAGATCTAAATAACTTCAAAAGTCCCACAGTCTTTGCAAATTCTTAAATTTCAAACTCTTTAAAATAAACAATCTCTTTTAAAATTCAAAGTCTTTTAACTGTGAGCTCCACTAATATACTTTCTTCCTTCAAGAGGGAAAAATATCAGGGCATAGTCACAATCAAAAGCAAAAATCATTCTCCAACCATCCAATGTCTGGGATCCAGCTCATGATCTTCTGGGCTCCTCCAAGGGCTTGGGTCACTTCTCCAGCCATGCCCTCCATAGCACACACTTTCTCTTCTAGGCTCCAAAACACTGCAGAACCCCGTCAGTCCTGGGCCATCAATTGCAACTGAGGCTGCACCTTCACCAATGTCCTTCCATGGCCTCTCAGAGTGCTGAGCCTCAGCTGCTCTGCATGACCCCTTCATGCTTTCAAACCCAGTACCACCTGAGTAACTCTTACACACTACAAAGTCCAGCCACAGTAAAAGGTACAACCTTGGCTATCTCTGGAACACAGCCTCTTTGTGCTTTCATAAAACACTTCCCAGAAGATGACACCTCAAAGATGCTGGTCTCTTCTCAATTACAGCTAATTTCTTAGCTCCAGCTAGCCAGCATCAATAGTCCAAGTAATGCAAAGATTTCACTTTAGTAGTTCTGGTATCTTGTTAATCACAGCCGATTCTTCAGCCCCAACTAACCAGAACTACAGAACCTTCCCAATCAAAATAGCACTGGCCCTGAAAAGAGTCTTTAATTTTCCCTCTGAAATTTCACAAGCTAGGCCTCCATCTTCTGCAGTGTACTCAACATTATCTTCCAAGCTCCTATACAACATATCACAGAGCTCTTAACACATCATAGATTTTCTAGCCCAAAGTTCCAAAGTCCTTCCATAGTCCTCCCCAAAACATGGTCAGGTTGTCACATGAATACCCCACTCCTGGTACCAACTTCTGTATTAGTTAGGGTTTCACTGCTGTGAACAGACACCATCACCAAGGCAAGTCTTATTAAAAAAAAAGGGGGGGGTGGGCTGGCTTACAGATTCAGAGGTTCAGTCCATTACCATCAAGGTAGGAGCATGGCAGCATCCAGGCAGGCATGGTACAGGAGGAGCTGAGAGTTCTACATCTTCATTGACCAACCTTTACAGTACTTCTACAAAATACATGTTTTATCCCACTAGAATTAGAAGCCCATGTATTTAAATACCATTTAGCTCTTTCACACATTCATCATCAGAAGAATTCATCATTATCAATCTTTGCACATGTCCTTAATTCTCTTCACTTGGGTCCATTTTGATACATATATAACAAAACAATATTACGGTAGATTCTGCATTTGTTTGTATATAAGCAAATAATGGATAGAAAAACCCATATATTCTTGTAAACAGGTCCTACCTCACAGTGATGTTCATCATTAAGAACTGCAACTCAAGTGATACCCAATGATCCTATTCATTTCTCAAGAGCATTATCTGTTTCCTTGCCAGTAACTATCATGCATCTTTATTTCTCGTTATATCTCCAGATCACCATCCCACATCTTCATTCTATTTTTTAGTCTTTCATTATATTTTAAATTTACAGAATAAACACTGGATTCAAAAGTTCCAAACACATCTATTCTCTTGATCATGCACACAACATTTAGTTTTGCATTGTGTTTAGTTTGTCTTCTTAAATGCATTCCAGATGTCTTCCTTCCTTTCTCAGAATATCAGCCAATATTTTCAAAAGCTCAATGGTGTATATATAGTAAGATTATTCAATTTTATCAAATAAAGAAATATGTACTCAATCAAGTGCAACAAATGATAATATTTTTTTCCTTAGCTTATCTTCCCCTTAGTGGCTCAATAATACAAACTCATTGTCAAGGCTCTATGTCCATTATATTATTGCTCCATAGTCCTTGAATTTATGTCTCATGTTAGGACACAGAGGTGATTATGATGATGAAGCACAGGAGATTTCTCTTCTCACAAATTACTTTAATTACATGGACTAAAACTCAGACAATGGTCAGAGCTGATGGCAAAACAAAAGCTGAGAATAACATTTTTGTGTTTATTAAAGAATTGATCTGCTTCATAGGCTGAGACAAAGCCCCCAATGATTTATATATCCTGGATCACCCCATTTTCTGATCTGATTTTAAAGCACTTTTGACCTTGGATATTCAATCTACCTCATTGCATCCCACCCCCATTTTGCTTAAACAATCTAAATAAATGTTCATGTTTTGAGGTATTGAACTTGGTCTCTACTTTATCCATCTCCTAGACAACCATATACCATCCATCCTCACTCATTATCACTTAGCCATTAAGGCTTTCTCTATTTTTTTTATTTTAAGATCAAATAGATATTGCAACTACTTATATCTACCTTTACTTTATTTTATCACATTTCATTTTGCTTTTTATATTTGTTTTATTTATATGTTGTGTGTATGTACCAAATACATGAAGGTACTCATAGTGGCCAGAAGGAAACCATCGGATACACAGATATTTGCTTACCTGTTGATAGTATGGGAATTGAGCTGAGGTTTTCTGCAAGAAAAAGCAAGTGCTCTTACCCGCTGTGGGATGTCTCTCTCTCATCCCCTTATTTCTCTCTGTGTAAGTCATGTCTTTTTTATTATCACTCTTACTTCCTCATCTACAGATCCTCATGCATATTATTACCACCGTGTGAGGTTTTCTTCAAAATGTTTATAAAATATGAGTGACTTTATCTCGCTGACCCTCCTAACCTTGGTGCATTCGTTTTCATGTCCCAATATTATAGTGTGTAAAGAGATGCGCTTCCAAAATACAGCTCTGGTTTAATCAGGCAGCTCCTGTCTCACCTGTTACTCAACAAATAGAGAAAAGGATAAATTGTGATTTTGCTGAAATTGTGTAACGATGAGGGTGGCTAAAATTAAGTTTTCATTAAAAAAAAAAAGAAAAACTGTGAAATAAGTTATTTATTTTAAATTAGAAACTGACTCAATTATCTCAGCACATAATTCTTCAGGTAGATTCAAAAGATTATTCACTAAAGCAAAGAAGTCTTGATAACCAAATTTTAAACAAAAAACTTTGCAAATAACAGCATATGTCTCTGTTTGGAAAGAGATATATACTGTTACAGTGACATAGATTCCTATTCTTCTGATGGCTTGTCTAATGTGAACTGAAATAGCTTTAAATGACAAAACTAGTTATAAGACAAATCTACATGATTCATATGATATAAAACAGCTTGCTTTTCTCAGTTTTTCCAAGGACACCACCTAATATCCTGCATCACAAATAATAAAATAGCATTTAGTTTTAATTAAAGCATAATAAATGCATAAAAAAGCATAATAGTTTTAATTAGCCTCTATTTAGAACATTTAGTAAGCTAAGCTGTCAATGATCAATCCAAAATGATCAATTAAGAAAAGGAAAGAATACCTCTCAGAAGCTATGAGAATGAAAACTTTTTTGACATGTTTGTTAACACAGGTCCATATCAAGACTTACAAATACTTGCGCTACTATGGTGCCTTCATGCAGTAGAGACAATGAATGATGATGTCCACCAAATTGTCTTCACAGAGTCATTCAAAAATACTTAGGTTATGACAATCTCTAGTACAATTTCCCTGAGGTCTCAGAAGATAAAAAGTATGTCTTTTCATTTGTTCTCAGAGTTACTTCATTTTTATTTACTTCACCATATTTTTTTTTCTAGATTTGAGAACGAGAACATGGAGGATCTTCAGGAGAAACATAATTTAACCAGTTCACATAAGCAACAGTCAAATCCGTCACACTTGACATAAGACATCAGAATAGCCGAACATTTGTTTCCCATAATTAGGACTATTGAGCCTCAATACTACAGTGCCAAGTAACTATGCAGCTTAGTGTTTTCTCAATTGTAACCCTAGCAAAGAAAGAAAAGAAACACTAGCAGGCACAAAGTCTCTACTTTTTCTCTGTTTTATTCTCAATCTCCTATGATTAAATACTGGAATAGGATTCAATGTTGCATGCATAAGAAGAAAACTATGTTTTTACGCAAAAACAACCTAAAATAGATCCAGAGAAGTAAAGTAATGTGCGAGAAGAGAAATCTGCTGGGCTTGATCATCATGATCCTCTCTATGTCCTAACATGAGACATAAATTCAAGGACTATGGAGCAATAATATAAGGGACATAGAGCGTTGACAATGAGTTTGTATTATTGAGGCACTAAGGAGAAGATAACAAACTAATGAAAAATATTATCATTTGTTGCACTTGATTGATATATACTTCTACAAAGTTTGGCTGGTCTGCATCTCTTCGTAATCTAAACAACTGGTCTTCTTCCTCTCCTGGAAAACTCAGTGTATCTCTGCCTCATATGGGAAGTTTGGCTGGTCTCAAAATCCTAAGCAGTCTTTACTGCTTATGGAAGCATGGGGAGGTGGGAAAGGGCTTTGGTCAGTTTCAAAGAACACCTGAGATCTTTGGGTAATTTACTTGCTGAGTTTTAATTAGCCACTATTTAGAACATTGGTTCTCAACATTCCTTTTTTTTTTTTTTTTTAAATTTAGTTTTTCTATTGGCTATTTTATTTACATTTCAAATGTTATCCATTTTTTAAATTTCCCTCTGTCCTGGAACCTCCCTATCCTATCCCCCTCCCCCGGCTTCTATGAGGGTGTTCCTCCATCCACTCCTGCCTCTCCAAGCTCAATTCCCCTACACA
The DNA here is from genome assembly GCF_000001635.26 of Mus musculus. Taxonomy (NCBI): domain Eukaryota; kingdom Metazoa; phylum Chordata; class Mammalia; order Rodentia; family Muridae; genus Mus; species Mus musculus. The sequence continues at coordinate 93,743,518 of NC_000075.6, forward strand.
TGGGGGAGGGATGCATCTATTGTGCCTAATAGGACTAAGGACCTCTCCTCTCACTGATGGATGACAAGGTCATCCTCTGCTACATATGCAGCTGGAGACATGTGTACAACTTGATTGGTGACTTAGTCGCTGGGAGCTATGGGGGGTGTCTAGTTGGTTGATATTGTTGTTTTTCCTATGGGGCTGCAAACTCCTTCAGCTCCTTTAGTCCTTTCTCTAACTCCTCCAATGAGGAACTATGCAGTTCAATAGTTGGCTGTGAGCATCCATCTCTATATTTGTCAGGCTCTGGCAGAGCCTCTCAAGAGACGTCTATATCAGGCTCCTGTCAGCAAGCACTTTTTGGTGTTCACAAAGTGTCTGAGTTTGGAAACTGTATATAGGATATAGCCCCAGGTGGGACAATCTCTAGGTGGCCTTTTCTTCAGTCTCTGCTCTATACTTTGTCTCCATATTTTGTCCCATGAGTATTTTGATCCCCCTAATAAGAAGGACTAAAGCATCCACACTTTGGTCTTCCTTCTTCTTGAACTTCATGTAGTCTGTGAATTGTATCTCAGGTATTCTGAGCTGTGGGACTAATATTCACTTTTCAGTGAGTATATACCGTGTGTGTGTGTGTGTGTGTGTGTGTGTGTGTGTGTGTGTTTCTGTTTGGGTTACCTCACTCAGGATGATATTTTCTAGTTTCATCCATTTGTCTAAGAATTTCATGAAATCATTGTTTTTAATAGTTGAGTAGTACTCTATTGTGTAAATGTATCACATTTTTTGTATCCATTCCTCTGTAGAAGGACATATAGGTTCTTTTCAGTTTCTTGCTATTATAAATGGGGCTGCTATGAACATAGTGGAGCATGTGTTCTTGTTATATGTTGGAGCATCTTTTAGGTATATGCCCAGAGTGGTATAGCTGGGTCCTCAGGTAATACTATGTCCAATTTTCTGAGGAACTGCCAAACTTATTTCCAGAGTGGTTGTACCAGCTTGTAATCCCATTAACAATGAAGGAGTGTTCCTCTGTCTCCCCATCCTCACCAGCATCTTCTGTTACCTGTGTTTTTGATCTTAGACATTCTGACTAATGTGAGGTGGAATCTCATAGTTGTTTTGATTTGCATTTCCTAGAAGATGGTGCAGAGACAGGCAGGCAGATCAATGGAATAGAACTAAAGGCCCAGACATGAACCCACATACCTATGGTCACCTGATCTTTGACAAAGGAGCTAAAACAATCCAGTGCAAAAAAGACAGCATTTTCAACAAATGGTGCTAGCTCAACTGGAAGTCATCATATAAAAGAACGCAAATTGATCCATTTTTATCTCCTTGTACAAAGCTCAAGTCTAAGTGGATCAAGGACCTCCACATAAAAGCAAATGACTGAAACTAATAGAAGAGAAAGCGGGGAAGAGCACCAGTGTGCACAGGTGAAAATTTCCTGAACAGAACACAATGATTTATGCTCTAAGATCAACAAAAGACAAATAGGACCTCATAAAATTGTAAAGCTTCTGTAAGGCAGACTCTGTCAATAGGACAAAATGGCAACCAACAAATTAGGAAAAGATCTGTGCTAATCCTACATCAAATAGAAGTCTCATATCCAATATATGCAAATAATTCAAGAAGTTAGACTCTAGAGAATCAAATAATTCTATTTAAAAAGGTGTACAGAGCTAAACACAGAATTCTCAACTGAGGGATATTGAATGGTCTGTCGAGAGGCACCTAAAGAATTGTTCAACATCCTTAGTCATCAGGTTTTTGACCTTCTTAATACTGCAACCCTTTATTTCAAATCCTCATGTTGTGGTGACCTCCAACCATAACATTACTTCTATTGCTAGTTCATAACTGTAATTTTACTATTTTCATGAATAATAAAAATGCAAATGTCTGTGTTTTCTACTGGAAACCCCTAGGACACTGCTGCAAAAGTGTCACTAGACTCCCAAAGGGGTTATGATCCCAGGTATAGAACTTTTAGGGTGTTGAAAAGCTTTCCTGAAGAGTGGGATTTTTTTCACCTCCCTATAGAACATTCAAATTCTCAAGGATCTTCCATTTAAGGTGGAATATTTAATATTAGAGGAAATTCTTATACAATTCCATTAAATATGTTATCATTTATAAACCCAGAGATTTCATCAGGTTTTTTGTTGTGTATATATCCTTTCCTCTTTTTATTTTGAAACTTCTCAATAAGTGTCTATTTTATTCATTCCTTTAATATGATAAAATGTAAAATACATTTTCTTCAGATTCCCTGCAAATATTTTTAATCAGCCTTATTTTTTCATTGTCTAGATCATAATGTTGTCACTAAAGGTGTTGAATACAGGCTATTGTTTGTGATTTCTAAGCAATCCCCATTCATGCCACTATTACATAGCACTACATATTTCCTGTACGTATGAGAAAGCACTGCAAAGCTTTCTATCTCTAGATGCATGTCCTCATATTAGTCTTGAAAGGATAGTGGGCACAGTTTTCAATACTGTAGTAAGATCTTAATTAGGTCCCTGCCATTATACACTCTTGATAAGTGTGTCTAATGTTTGTCAGAGAAAAATATAGGGTAGAATGTTTTAAAAAAAATAGCAGTCACTCAAGAAGCTTCAAAATCATTATGTAGATTAGACTAAATAATTGTATGTATTTACTAAAGTTTATGGCCTTAGAGTTGGTATGTCTGACTTAGAATACCTTGTTGCATAGTTTCTTCCTCATCTCTGTTTTTGCAAGAAGTGGGCCAAGCAGACAATAGTGTCTAAATTATTAAATTGTTGTGAATTTGGCCATGACTTACAATATATACAGAGCACTTGGGGTATAGCGTATGGTTAATACACACTTGCTTTTCTTCTGTTCTTTAGTTTTGCCTATGTAAGAGGGCTTTTTTTTGGGATTATTTTCAGTATTGTATTTTCCAAAGTTCTTTGAACAGGATGGCTCATATTGTGTTCGCATCAATTTGCCTAAGTTAAACATTTTCTATGTCCAAAACAGCTTTTAAAGGAAGCATCTGAGAGTGAAGCATTATTCGTTGTTGGAGGATGTCTAACTTCATTTGTTCTCTGATGAAGAGCCAGCCGTGAAAGCATGCAAGCAACTGTAAGCTGTTTAATAGCTCCAGAGCTACATGATGAATGAAGAAATATTCTGTGAAATTTCACTGATTTTGTGAACTTTCAGTTGCTCTGTAAATTCAACACACTGAAATAATATCTAGTTCTACTCAGCTTCAGTAACCAAAAGAAGTCAGAATAGTGGTTCCAGGTGAGTTTGGCCCAGAACTGAATTTGCCTCTAGGTAGGTTTATTTTCTTTTGTTAATCCCTGTTTATCAACTTTCCAGTCAAGATGAAATTTCTCATAGAAGCATAGAGCTTGAGGCAATTTGATTTATATACACCATATGTGTGCTTTAAGATAAAACTAAAGGCGCCACCCACTACTGTCACAGCAGACTATTTGGGGCTTTCTTCTAATGAACCAGAATAAGTGGTGAGACCATTCCTGATTTCATCATTGAGGTCAGCTCTTATCTGACTGACGTGGGTAATCCCCTGCCAGAACTGCATCTAGAGAGGCCTTGCTATAGGCAAATAGTTATTATACAATGATGGGAGTAAAACGGCAGTGTCTGGAAATTTAATTCACAGGAGCAAATGTATGTGCATGTTTTATCACTGTCATTTAATCATCCCAGTTTCCTTTAGTTGTGCCTGTGAAGTAGGCTCATGAGGCAGTGATTAACAACTTGTCAGAATCCAATGAAACAACACCACACACACACACACACACACACACATCATCCCCCATTGTGTGAAACAGCTTTATTATAAATAGGCAGCAGGTACAACAAAAGTCTAGGATTGAAAGTAAGTCCAAACAGGAAGATGAGGAAAGCTTTCCAGGGGAAGTGAGTCTTGTATGCACATTCACCAGTTGCTTTACAGTTGAGAAGTATGTGACTGCAGTCTACCATGGGTTTTGTCACTTAAAACAAGGAGAATTATTTGGCAAAACACTGAAGAAGAACAGTATTTCTAGGGTTAGAGGACTTGATTGAGCATAGGCTTAGGTTGCCATAACACATTCTACATTTATTCTTGAAAAGTAAAAAGAAAGGAGCTGTATCTCTTCAAGGCTACCTAGAGAACTGCCCTGTGGTCTACTATTTGAGTCATGTATATTCCCTACCAAAGACAATGCATTTCATATGGTGCACTATACCCCAAGTTCTGGAGTTGGATATTTGCATTCTTGGGTTGTTATATTAGCTGCCCTACAAGATCTCAAACACAAGATCTCAAAAATCACAGTACCAAAACCAGAATACATTTCACTGGGCCCAGGAAGAAGATATCCACTAGCAGGATAATTAAATCTGCCTGAGGAAGCTCCTACCCAAGCCCCTGGAAAGTAATCCAGATTCTAGAGATGTTAGAAAATGATGTGGTATTACTCTCTGAGGCTTGTGCCAGTACCAAATCGTATATATATGGACATCATATATTTAGGTATAACAGGAGATACTAGTAGCTACATACTTCTCCTGCTAAAGAGAGGTTTGTGGCAATTCTCTATATAACCACTTCTTTAGGAATTTGGGAAGTGGGATGATAGGAAATCGAGAATAATGGTACCATGTTGTAGGCTTTGGAGTGAGAATAACCCCCATGGTCCTCTAAATTTGAATACTTAGTCCACAGTTGGTGGAACTGTTTAAGAAAGGTTAGAAGGCAAGGCTTTGTTGGAGGACTATGTCATTAGTGTGGACTTTCTGATTTTAAAAGCTTAATATCATTCCCAGTTAGCCCTCTCTGTCTCTCTGTCTCATGCTTTTGGATCTGATATAAGCTCTAGCTACTGAACCAAAGACATGCCTGCCTGCTGCCATACTCCCTGCATTGAGGATCACAGATTCTAAGTCTCTGAGACTGTGACCAAGCTATCAAACCTCTTTCTCATAAGTTTACTTGGTCTTGGTGTTTTGTCACAGCAATTGAGAAGTAATTAAAATACGCTGGTCAAGAGTTTCTTTTTATTTTCCATGTTTATTAACTCATACAGATTTTATAGCACAATAATGCAGGATAGTATACTGTAAAGAATCCATTTATAATTGTTGGCGAGTCCCCATATACTTGATATGCAGCTTTAAGTTGCTAAGCCAATGATAGTTTTAGTCCTGAGGACTGATACATAGGGACAATGCCAGCATGCCCCTTGTGTAAGAACTCATCAGTTTCTAGGGATAATAATACTCAATCATATGTGAGTGACTTCTGAAATGTCCTCAAAGAAAGATGTAACCCTCAGATTTCCACTGCTCCTCTTCTTCACTTACTTTTTCATTGACCTCATTGTGAGTATAAATGCAATGTCATTTGCCAGCTAATTCTCATTTATGGCTCAATTAGAAAGCTCCCCATATCCTAACAACATTGTTCCTGAAGCCTAAGGATGCAGTACTAGCATTGATCTAGTCCTAGATTTTACCCCCACTGCTTGGAGAGTTTACCTAGTCAGAGGAATATTTTATAATCAAAATAGTGCCCTGCTGTTTCTGTTGGTTGTGTTGTGACATTTTGCTAAAGACTCAGTGGAGTTAAAACAGGCTCTTCAGGCTTCTAACCATGGAGTTGGTGCCAGATCCTCACTCAGTAGCTGAGGCTTGGGATACAATTGTGACTTTACCGTTGCTTGTATAGGTCACCACGTGCTGTATTGGAAGAAAGTTGTGGTCTATGGTTCCAGATTACAGGTAACTTTACACAGTTATTCATGATGGTCACATGGTGGTATAAATTTTTTAAACCTATTTTAATTCTCATTTATAAATGTTTTAACCTCCTTTTTAGCCCACCACCCACCAGAGTTTTTGTTTGTTTGTTTGTTTGTTTGTTTGTTTGTTTTGTTCTGTCATCATCCATCCTGAGTGAGGTAACTCAAACACAAAAGGACATGAATGGTATGGACTTACCAAAAAGTCGATATTATCTAAGAAAGAAAGAAAGAAAGAAAGAAAGAAAGAAAGAAAGAAAGAAAGAAAGAAAGAAAGGAAGGAAGGAAGGAAGGAAGGAAGGAAGGAAGGAATGGAATACCCAAGATATAGTGCATAGAACTCTAAAAAGGTCAACAAGCTGAAGGGCCCAAGTGAGGATGGCTTAGTCCCACTTGGGAGGGAGAAGAAAGCAACCACAAGGGGGAAGAGAGGGAGGGACCTGGGAGGGAAAGTGGACAGCGGCAGGGGAAGGGAGGGGAGGGGAACCTGATCTGTAATTGGGTGAGGGATAAGGACTGAAGCCCCGAGGGCCAGCAGAAAGATTGGAAACAGGCAACCTCAGGAGGTAGGAGTTTGGAGGAACCCTCCAGAATGTACCAGAGACCTGGGAGGTAAGAGACACTCAGGACTTTAGATGAAATGCTCTACAGTGGGGAGAGGGAACTTATAGAGCTCTCTTTCAGAGACAGAAAGACATGTCATCAAGTGAGGGAGGGTGTTGCCATCCCACAGTCAAAACTCTGACCCATAATTATTCCTGTCTGAAAGAACTGCAGGGATGGAAATGAAAGGAGCCTGAGGAAAAGAAGGTTCAGCAACAGACCTGAAGTGGGATCCAGCTCAATGGGAGGCCTCAAGGCCTGACACTGTTAAGGAGACTATGGAACGCTTAAAAAAAGAGACCTATCATGGCTGCCCCCTGAAAGACCCAACAAGAGGCTGAAAGAGTCAGATGCAAATATTTACACCCAACAAATAGAAGCTGCAAAGCCTTGTGGTTGAATTACTGTAAAGGTGGAGGAAGCTGCATAGGAGGGTGACCTTGTAGGAGGACTAACTGTTTCAACTAATCTGGACTCTTGAGATCTCTCAAACACTGGACCACCAACCAGAGAGCATGCATCTGCTGATATAAGGCCTTCAATACACATACAGCAGAGGACTGTGAGGTCTGGGTTCAGTCAGAGCAGATGCACCCAACTCTCAAGATACTGGAGGACACAGGAGTTTAGAGGCCTGGTTGGGTGTTTGGTGGTGACATTCTCATGGAGACAGGAGAATGGGGAGGATATATGGGATGTGGAACAGTCAGAGGGTGGACCAGGAGAGGAACAAAATATGGAGTGTTAAAAAACAAACAAATAAATAAAGGGTTAAGGAATAAAAATAAATAAATTTTAAAAAAGAATGTTTTTTGGAGTAAATTTAATCTGTGTTGTCAGAAAATTAGCAGTTTAGTTTATAGAAATCAATAGTGGCAGCTTGATCTACTCGATAACACTTCATGAATATATCAATAATCTAGTAGAGTCCAGATAGAAAACGCCAATCAGTACCAGTGGCATGATGTAGCAGAAACAGCAGAAACAGCCATGCATGCCTCCGCCAAATCAGCATAAGTCAGCAGGAATGACCAAGACCAGAAGGGGTGCCAGAAGTTCCTTATTATGTCTCTCTGGAAGAAGTGAAGATCATTGAAGACACAGACGTGAACCCCCAAAGCACTGTAAAGCTCTCTGTGCAAGCCTTTCAAGTCCTAGTTCTTCTTCCTCCAAATATCACGTGTCCTTCCATGGGTCTTGCCTTAGCCAAACACCCTATAAGTCTATCTTAGCAAAATTCTATGTGAATGTGTATCACTTGATATCATTCTGTCAGTCTCTCCAAAAAAGTAACAAGAAGCTGCCAAAACACCACCCAAATTTTTTCTCTCTATGAAGTCATGACAACCAGAGCTCAACAATGCAATGTTAGGCAAACAAAAATACATGTCTGTCTTTAGCAAAGAATCCATCATGCATCCTTTTACATACTTGCTTTATCAAAATATCCTTTTACCTATGTCTGCTTTAACAAAACCTCCCTTCACATGTTTGCCTTAATGAAACATCTTTTCATCCATGCCTGTTTCAGCAAAGCATTCCTTTATTCATCTATGTTAGCATATCCTTTCACCTGTATCCACTTCAGGAAAACATAACTGTTTTCTGAAAGAAACCAAAAGTTTCCACTTCAGTCACCACTTGGAACAACAGAAAAGGTAATTCTCTTCCATGTTTCCATAACTACATTACTGTGATAAAAACCTGATTGACAAGTGTATGACCTACCTCTATCCCTAACCCTTCTAGGATCATAGGTGCTTCTTCACTGTTCTTTTTAGGGTCCCTTAAGCTGCTAAGTCTGCACTCACCTATGCTTTCACTGCCTTTGAGAAGATGCAAGTGTATTCAGGTTGATTTGGCACCCAGCTGCCCTCCCATAACCAGAATATTCTTGCACGGTGGCATGGTAAGAGAAGATAAATGAGAAATAAGAAACAGCACATTCTCAGTTGCCTTCAACATTAGAAGGTGACCCCATCTATCTCTTAGTGTTTTGACAAGCTGACAGAAATATTGTTAACCATTGTCATTTATGGAGACAACCCTCATACTTTTCATTTTTCCCATGAATTATAGTGGCTTCCTGACCTTGCCTACTTCTATTGCAGAAGTCAATCTTTACTAGCATTTATTCCAAAGGAATAAAACAACTTATCCCCATTGATTACAAGGTGAAATGTATGTGCAGAGGATAGACCCACCTGCAACAAAAATGGCTAGAACGTTAAGCATAAGACTGGTAAGAGAGCTAGCACCTGCAGATCACATCATATCAAACCCCACCCACAGCCCCGCAGTGGGACATGGCTTCCTTCAGAGGAAAAACCAATACAGTTTGAGTGTATTTTCTTATTTAAACTCATGTTTTCATTCCCAGACTTCCCTAGCCATATGCTTTCCATATTTTCCAATTGTACAACGTGAATTAAAATAGCATTCTATGGGTATTTCAAATCAGGTCTTGCTCTTCTAGAGTAAAATTAAAGGATTAAATTTTTCAATAGTGATAAGGCACAATATAATTGAAAATATGCTTAATCATATAATTAATAATACACTCTCTTGTAGGGTAGGAATACCATAAGAGAAGCTTGCTTTTATAAATCCATCATGAAAAAAACACACATTTTCTCAGGAATAGATAGATGTCCAAAAGTCCAATTTTGACATGGCATTAAATCAGTACAATTTATACTCATATGTTTCTCTAACTGAAAATAAATAGACATTCTAGATTAGATGCCTTAAAATTCAAGAGTCATTTATATATATATATATATATATATATATATATATATATATATATATATATATATAAACAAAATCAGTGTGTTTTGTTTGTAAGCACCTGTAGGAAACTTAGGATACTATATGTTTTTGTGTTTGCCTAAGTTCATGTGTGCCAACATGCATGTAATTTTCAGCAAGTTACTCTTAAATCATTTTGCCTGTGATAAGACAACTAAATAATCATCTATTGTACTACTTGAAAATTATGATATTTCTTCCAACTTAGGCTCAATTCAACAAGGTGCATGGAATCTACATGTGGGTCTGTGAGTGACTGTAGACAGTGAAGTGAGGCTCCTGCAGCCATAACCAGGGAGTGATATAACTTCCTTAGGTTATTGTCATTCGATTGTTCTGCAGAGTTACTGAGAAGCTGTCTTGGTCCATTTGGTCTGTATGCAAATATGATGAACAGACCTATAAGGGACTCCAAAGTCAAAAGGAATGCAGAGGTTTGTATGAACATGCAGACTGGTAAATCCAGGGCCCCAAAACAGAGATTTCTCAAACTAGGGAATATTCCAGCCAGAGAGACTTTTCTTCTAAAAGTTAGGAATTCACACCATAAAAGAAGTTTTTTTTTTTTCAGTATGTATTGGATGTAGATTTGCTAACAAAAGCAGAAGTATTTGTAATCTCACTTTACACTGTGACTTGCTTCCTATCTCAGCAGCCTCCTTCTCTCCATCTTCTTTTTCCCGTCTACTGTCATTCCAACCACTTTAACGTAGCTTCGTGAGAAATACTGAAGGGACGAACCGTAGATGAACACAGAGAAGGCTTTGCGCACAAGACTTTTCCAGAGTCACAGGAAGCATATGTTTTTGAAACACGTATTACACAAAAAACAGAGCTTCTTAAATCCCATTTAATGGTGTTAGTAGGGAAGGTACAAACTAGAGTAGAATACTGAAGAATATCCACTGATTAAATTCAGAGGGTTGACTAATTATGCATTAGCAAGCAATTCCTTAATTTTTTATTTTACAAAAAATAACATAAGATTTCAAATCGATAAAATGGTTCAAAACTTTAGACTTTTAAAGTAATTTCATCAACTAATATTTTTGTCAAATAAATCATGAGTAAGAATATATGATATTGCAGACTTTTAAGAAAGTCCTCCTACTAGAGGACAGTATTAGGTAGAGAAAGGATGATAGGAGTCAGGGAAAGAGAGAAAGCAACACTCAATCAATACAGTACAAAATGGACCAAGTGATGCTACATCTCTGAAACCAAGGATGGGCAGTTTCCCCAAGGACTAACTCAATAAACTTGAAAGCAAAAAAAAATTCAAGTGGATTGAGATCTAAGTAACCTCGAGTTTAAGATCTGAGCTGAACTGCCAAATTATAAACATTGGGGATTAATTAATTAGGAGAACATTAGGGGTTAAGGGATAGATGATACGTTCACTGGCAAATTTCTAATGATTTTGATTACAGTACTCTGCAGTTTTTATTCCCAAAGACATATGCCTTCTAGGACAGCAGGGGTCACTACCATTCACTGCTTCCTTGCGCACTGAAGCTTGTGTCTGTGATGGAAGCACTTTGATGTTCCTATCCCCCTTTCACAATATTTGTAGTTAAATGCACCTATCATTTTCAAGATGAATGATTTAGTCTTTAGAGACAACTAAATTCATCTCTCAGCATCCACCAAATATTACTTGTTAAAGATAGCATATACCTTTCCGAAGCAGTTCTGAATATGTGACATTTTGGCTCCAGACTTATCTTTTTACTTACTATATATGGTAAGATGTTGGGCCAGTAGGCTGAAAATGCTGTGAAACAATCTCAGAAAGGATGCACATTCCCTGCATATCAGACTTCCTCTGAGATATGACGAAGTAACAAGCTGAGTGCAGGCATCAGAAAGGCAGGGCAGCTGGTACTATCATGCTGAAGGTGCAGGAATGACACTCAAAAATACTAAAGAACAGTTGCCTTTGACCAGCTGGCTATGAACTTGACCTTATTTCAGATAGCAGCGTTTCCTTTTCACCCACAGCACAGCTGAGGTTTAGAATAGAATTCATTTAGTTCAACTTTCAAAAAGAAATTGATTCAAAGCCTATTTTCTTAAGTTCCTTTTGAAGGCCAAATGCCATGAGGGTTTCTTTTCCTCTGTGTTTAAAGATTTATGAAAAACCAATTACCTAGATTGTTCTTCAGTGAGAAAGAATGAAACCTATGCTTTTTGTTTCCAGTCTGGCTCTAATTCTTTCAGATGTATGACGTATCATATGGAATCTTAGAACTAAAATGATGTTTTGCCATTTGATTATAATATAAAAATTACAATAGAAATGCATACTATCTTGAATATGATTTTTGCATTGAATGCCTGTGACTGAAGTCATTATAAAATATTTTACTGAGTGAAAGACAGCTTTCTATTTGATGAAACAAATATAAATTTTAACCGAATTTGAAAGACCTGCAAAATCATCACCTATCTCTGAAGAAATATAATTGCCTAAATGTATATTTTATCCTAAATTAGGTCAATTAAAATTCATTCATTATTAAACCCAATCTGTACTTATTTACTGAATAAAATTACTGCTACTACTACCCATAGTTCTTGGGTTTTGATCAAACTGTACTGAAAGAAGAGGACACTGAGGAATCTCTGAGTTGGCACTGGAGGGGCTGGTTAATGCAGTTGGTTGGACTTGGCACGACTTCCATAATTTCTCATAGAGAAATAAGTGCCATGACTTTTATTGAATGTCTTCTAAATTATTCTGCCTGATGTTTTCCCTATGAAGAGTACACAGACACTGCATATTAAGGAGAGTCTACATTTAGCTATCTAATTGCTGTAGTGTTCCATCTTTATGTTATTTCTAAACTCTAAGACTATAAACATCCCAGTGACACTCTCCTACCTGTTGCACACCCAGACACACACCCATGCACACTTTCTGATCTTTTGCAACCAACCTGAATATCTCACAATGACCCTCCTTGTGCTGTGACTCTTTCTTGTTATGTTAACCAAATTTAGCCCATTAATTATGCTTCAGTCTCAAGAACTGAGCCAGGAATTAATTACTTTGGAGTGATAACTAAGCAGAATCCAGCTCCCAAAAAGAAAGAAAGAGGACAAAGTAGCTAAATGTGTAAATACAATGTTCACACGTTAGCCCATCAAAACTGAAACAGTTAAATTTATATTAATAATCTTGCTTAAATTTTATTTAAAAATTGAAATACTTAACATCGAGGTGGAATCTCCTTATGCACATATGCATATGATGTTCCCCAAGATTGCTAATGCTGCAATTAGATGAATACCATAGTAACTGATTCTAAAAATTGCAAAAGCTGTGGCTAGAAAGAAGGCGCAACAGTTATGATTACTACTGCTCTTGTAGTGGGCACAGAATTGTTTCCCAGCACCCTCATAACAGCTCACAACTCTATGTAACTCTAGTTCTAAGGAAACAATGTCTCCTCTTACCTAGTGAGGTGCCTACATTCATATGATGCCCATGAATCACTGATGCAATAAAAACATATATATAGAAATAAATAAACAAAAATAAAATGTTGAAATATACATACCAAGTGGGGAAAATCTCAAAGCAAAAAGACTGCAGAGTTTACTAGTTCACTGTACTGAACTTTTTTCAATATAGTGTTCAAATATGGATCAATAAGTCAAAATTAGCAAACTAAAGGAATACAAACATGGAAAGGAAAACTTAAGTTATCCCTATTTGCAAACAATATGATATTATATATAAGTTCCCCAAAACTCTTCCAGAAGATATCTGCATTTCCTCAAAATAGCAGGATACAAAATCAATTTACAAAACTTAGTAGGATTTGTATATAATAACAACACATACATAGGGAAAAAATCATAAACACATCCCATTTACTGTAGCCTCAGCTAAAAGACAATATTTTGGAATAAGCATAACCAAGAAGGTGAAAGACTTGTACAATGAAACTTTAAATCTTCAAAGAACAAGTTTGAGTAAGAATCTAGTAAACGACAAGATTTCCTAGGTTCACATCTAGCTAGAATCATTATTGAAAAAAAAAAAGCATTATACTAAAGGCAATACACAGAATCAATGAAATCCCAATAAAAATTAATACAACATTCTTCCCAGAAAAAAAAATCTGAAATTAATTACAAAACACAAAAGACATCAGATAGCCAAAAGAATCCTGGGAGATTGGCATTCCAAATTTGAAGAGACATAACAGAGCTATCATAATAGAAGTAGCTTGTAACTGGCACAAAACCAGATATGTCGAACAATGGAACAAAATATACTATCCATAAGTACAGGTAATTATAGCTCTCTCATATTTGACAAAGATAATAAAACATTTGCTTGACCAAAAAAAATGTATCTTCAAAAACAGTAATAGGGAAACTAGATGTCTACATGTAGAAAAATCAGATTGGATAAGTATCTATCATTTGGCACAAAAATTAATTCAATGGATCAATGACTTCGATATGAGACCTGGAACACCGAAAACTGACACAGGAAAGTGCATATGCAGTGCACTTCAAGATATAGGTGCAGGAAAGGACTTTCTGAATAGGACTCTGCTAAGAAATGAAGGCCAACAACTTACAAGTGGGACCTCATAAAACTAAAAATCTATACAGCTAAGAAAGCAACTGATTGAAGGGGAAGTCCTTATAGTGAGAGAATATTTGACAGCTAAACATCTGACACTGGCATAAGAACCTGAATATATAAAGAACTTAGTAAACAAAATTTCAAAAAAAAAAAAAAAACCTTATGACGGAATTAATAATGGATGTAAAAATAAATAAATGAAAAATAAAATAACAATTAAAATTAAATATGTAAGTATATATACACTAAGTATAGAAGAAATCACAGCAATCCTATTGAAATCAGGAATAAGGGAGAATAGTTCACTAGTCCACAATCTTGACCTTCTATTAATTAAAAATGGATTATGGATATTAAAAAAAAGTTCTTAAAAGAAGAAATATGAAATGTTAAGAAATATCTCAAAAGAGGAAAGCAGGGAACCCGGCCTGACCAGGGTCACACGTCCCTTCTGGTCGACACCGGCACCTGGTCACCTTGGGCGCTGAGTCAGCAGACACCCCCAAGGTACCCTAGAGGACTCTCCATGCGATCTTAGGACCACCAGTGAGTGGAACACAACTTCTGTTCCAATCCAATCATGCAGGACCTGAGAATGCATTAGGAAAGCAGGAAACCTGGCCTGACCAGGGTCACAAGTCCCTTCCAGTAAGCACCAGCACTGGGTCACCTGGGCACAGAGTCGGCGGACACCCCCAAAGTCCCTAGAGGACAGCTTCTGAGACAGACCCCCGTTTCAGGCTCCAGACATCGGGGCACATTCCCTGCCAGAGGAGAGGTGTCCGCCCTGCCCAGGAGGGCTTTGCCAGAGCACCTAGGGGAGCCATCTTCTTCCTGGATCCCTCCAAGACAAGTCTGTGCAGGTAAGAGTGTGGACTACAGAAGCTAACAGCTTCTGTGACAGGCCAAAGCAACACAGCTTCTGGAACAGGTCCTGTTTCAGACATTCATCTTCTGCCAGGAGGGAGGTCTGAACGCCAGTTGTCTGTGCACCTTCCCTGTAAGAGGAGAGCTTGCCTGCAGAGATTACTCTGACCACTGAAACTAAGGAGAGAGTTAGTCTCTCAGGTCTGCTGATAGAGACTAACAGAATCACAAGAGGAACAATCTCTAACCAGAGACAACATAACAACTAACTCCAGAAAATACCAGATGGCACAAAGCAAACATAAGAATCATACTAACAGAAACCAAGACCACTCACCATCATCAGAACGCAGCACTCCCACCTCAGCCAGTCCTGCGCACCCAAATACAACCGAAAAGCTAAACCCAGATTTAAAACCATATCTCATGATGATGGTAGAGGACATCAAGAAGGACTTTAATGATTCACTTAAAGAAATACAGGAGAGACTCCAGCACAGGGATGCCTTGCCTGCAGAGTCTCCGGACACCCACAAGCACCCACACAGGATCTCCCATGGGATCCTAAGACCTCTGGTGAGTGGAACACGGCATCTGCTCCAATCCAATCGTGTGGAACCAGAGACTGCATTAACTAGAGAAGCAGATAACCCGGCCTGATCAGGGGCACAAGTCCCTTCCGGTCCACTCCAGCACTGGGGTTCCTTGCGCGCGAAGTTTGCGGACACCCCCAAGGTCCTCACAGGACTCTCCTCGGGAGCTTCAGACCTCTGCTGAGTGGAACAAAACTTCTTCCAGGAGGCACGTTCGAACACCAGATATCTGGGAACCTTCCCTGCAAGAAGAGAGCTTGCCTGCATAGAATACCCTGACCACTGAAAGTAAGGAGAGAACTAGTCTCCCAGTTCTGCTGATAGAGGCTAACAGTCACCTGAGGAACAAGCTCTAACCAGAGACAACTATAACAACTAGCTTCACAGATTACCAGATGGCGAAAGGCAAATTGAAGAATCCTACTAACAGAAATCAAGACCACTCACCATCATCAGAACGCAGCACTCCCACCCCACCTAGTCCTAGGCACCCCAACACACCTAAAAAGCAAGACCCAGATTTAAAAGCATATCTCATGATGATGGTAGAGGACATCAAGAAGAACTTTAATAACTCACTTAAAGAAATACAGGAGAACACAGCTAAACAGGTAGAAGACCTTAAAGAGGAAACAAAAAAATTCCTTGAAGAATTGCAGGAAAACACGACCAAACAGGTGATGGAATTGAATAAAACCATCTAAGAAATAAAAAGGGAAGTAGACACAATAAAGAAAACCCAAAGTGAGGCAACACTGGAGATAGAAACCC